>NC_056728.1:875610977-875633477 GCF_019279795.1 Protopterus annectens | reverse complement strand
CTAGACAATGAATACAACTATTAAGCTAGTATGGCAACAACTGCACAACACGCAGGGAATACAGATATTAAGTATTACTGCAACAACTGCACAACTTAGCTGCCAAGTCAGCACTATGTGACATAAGTAGACAGTATAGTAAATGTCACTGCACTTTCAGCTCCACAATGTGTGCAATTAGACACAGCTATGGGGAAGAATTTTTATTATGAGATACGATACAGTCTCACATATCTGTCATAGTTGTGTAATGAGAAGGGGAGGGAGACTGAGTAGCAGAAAAAGACGTGCATTACATTGCCTACTGTTGTGGTGCTGTTTTCATTTCCAGTAGGCCTTAACATTAGACTGACTGTTCTACATCTGGGGGAAATAACAATTAAAGTTGTTTAAAATACATATATGATGTAAAATATGAACTGCTCTAATGGACCAGTACATAGCAGCAGAGCTGGTCTTAGGTAAACTAGCACGCTAGGCAAAAAAGCAGCAAGTAGTCCCCCAACCCCACAACTGCCCATCCCATCATGACTTAGTCATACTATCCAGATTATGCTTTACTGTTTTTTTTTCCCATTTTTTCACAGTTTGCCTTACTCTTCATTTTTCCTACAGTTCTTCATTCATTCCATATGTTCCTTGTATCTGTGAATATGTTTTGTTCATTTCTTCATAGTTTCATAGGTGTTTACTAGGCTAACGACCACACGGGCCTTTTCAAGCCTATCAATGCATCCCAAATCTCTGACTAGTTCTGATATCTTTGATAAGTGTAAGCATGGGCCTGGGAGATGAACTATTTACAGGTCACCTATGTCCACTAGAGACATAGGTACCAAACCAGGGATGAATTTCTCGTTTCCCATCCCATCTTATGTGTTCCTATTCACCAAGACTGTGCCTGCAAATGGTACAGAGACACAAATGGATACTTTTATGGATGAATTGCAGTCTAGTACCACTTGTTTAAGATTTACCCACCGCGCTGACCCAGCTAAGATCCACCATTTGGACATCAAAATCAAGGAAGATGAGTATGGTGGTATGGACACACAGATTTACAGGAAACCCACCTTCTGTAATACTTTTCTGTCATATACTAGCTGTCACCCATTCAGTCAAACGAAGGAGATTGTGAAAAGCCAACTTATCATAATTTCTCACCTGATATCTGATGATAACAACTGTTTAACACAGTTTGACACCCTCAGATCTATGTTTTTGGAAAGAGGGTATCCTGAAACCCTTCTAGATATTCTTCAGAAGGATGTGTGGGCAGACAGAGACAATAGGTATGCACCTATTATTAGGTATGGTCTTGATAATATTAAGTTAAAAGGCAAGACAAACGAAAGTAAGATTAGATTTGGCCACATTAATATGGTATTACATTATTCATTGGACTCTAAAGACATCCAAAAAGTGGTGCAGGGAAATTGGGCCATCTTACATTGTGATGAGGGACTTATACAAAATCTTCCTGATTTCCCTTCATTTACCTTTAAGAACAAGCCTAACATAAAATGGTTATTGGAGAAACAGATTGTTCCCAGAGAAAGTGACTTTTGGACTGTGATAAAATGTGGATGTTGCTATCAGTGCACTTATACTGGAACCTGATATGAACATGACATAATGGAAAAATTAGGGGTATGAACATCTGTGGTAAGTTCAATTGCTGATAAGAGAGAATAGTCTGTCTAGCAAAATGTATGTCATGCCCTGCCTTCTATATTGGTAAGACTAAAAATGCACACAACAAAAGGATATATCAACACTATTATAGTATATCCAAAAGGGAGTGCTTTGACTTGGTATCCTTGTACATACTCCAGTTTCAAGAAGTTCACTTTTTTGGGCTTGAACAGGTTGAAGCAGGTACCTTTGTTGGTGATTGGGAAAACAGACTTCTACATTGTGAGATGTATTGGCAGCTGGCTTTGGATGCAGAAAATCCACATGGATTGAATGACTGTATTTCCATTGCTAGTGAACTTAAAAGAAAAGCCAACATAGTTTAAGCAAAATTGTACAACTGCTATGGCTTTCTGTAGTATTTTGACATTCCAGATTTGTTTTTTTTTTTGCCATTTTTACTTGGTTTAATTTGGAAGTGTTATTTTTGGTGTGTATATACACCTTTAAGACCTTTCCTGGGCTTTGTTCAGCCTGTCTGTTGATTGACAGTTTTTGGGGATGTGGTTTTACATCTCTCAGCTCTTAAATTCAGTGTTTAGAGGGGTTTTCATGGCTCTGAAGAAGTCTGTGTTTGGACAAAAGCTTTTAACCGTGAATTGCAGTGGTTTTACAAATAAAGGATTGTTTCTTTCTACAACTGTGAACTGGAGTGGTTTCTACCATTGGCAGATTCATTTGCTGTGGTCTTTGGCTTCCTGGTCAGTTGTTTATTTTTTTTCAAGTGTAAATAATAAATAAATAAATAAAGTATTCTATCAGTAAAACTGCACTCTGATAACTGTGGAGAAAACAACTGCATTAAGATGGGGATCTGGGGGGCTAGACAACCTCCAGAAACCATGGCGGTTCTAGAAAGTTCTGAGGTTATTTTACAGTTTTTAAATAACCTCATTGTCTAGTGATTTTCTCAACAAAAAGCATGATCAAAGAAAGAAATTCAGTCTTATTCTTCAACTTAGTTTTACCCTGCATACTTTCAGCACATCCCAACTTTTCAAGACTACAGTGTAATGACTACAGTAGAAATAATCGAATTAAGCCATGAGTTTCTAGATGCTCGGAGATTTATTTTAGAGCTTTTTTTAAAACAACCTTTTCATCTAATGATGGCCTAAATGAAAATCATGATTAAGTAAAGAAATATAATTTTAATCTTCAACTTTGCTTTTTCCCCATATCCTTTCGACACTCCCTAATTGAAAAGAAAATAAAAATGGCTTAACGCAAATCCAATCCACAAACGAATTTATTGTTGTTAGCGCTTTCATGCACTATACCTCAGTGCACTTCTTCAGACAACACAGCATTAAAAAAAACCTTAAATAGAGGGTACAATTAAAACATAATTGTCAGCATGTCCAACAATTAGAACATCACTTAACTTTTAAAATGACATACTGATAAAAACCACTGATGCATGTAACCTGCTTATATGCAAAAAATCAACCAATATTTTTAACAGTACATTAAATGCAATTTAAATAAAATGTATCTGAAACATTCCCATCAAATAAACTTAAAAATAAAAATATGAGAAGAGAACAGCACATAGTATGAGACTTGATTATCAAAAACATACTAACAATCTCAACAATGTTAGTTATTTAGCGTTCCAAGACTTTTAATTTAAGGAGGCATTTAATAGAACAAACCTCATTAATACCAGGATAAACATAGGCGTTAGTTTTTAACTGCCATAAAAGTTCTTGTTCTTCCAATTTTAAATGCCAAGGGCCACCTCTAGGGTTCCTAGGAACTTGCTGGACTACTAAAAATTTAAAACTATGAGAATTATATTCAAGTATATGCCTAGCTAATGCGTTGGTAATATTACCTTTTGATATAGCATAAATATGCTGGTAAATTCTCTGCTTCAATTGTCGTTCAGTTTTGCCAAAGTAAAATACAGGGCATAACTGGCATAAAGCTAGATAAACTATCCCTTGACTCTCACAGTTAAATTTATTAAGAATACCATATCTTATGTTGTTAACATAAAAAAATTACCTATTTGAATGTACTTACAATAATTACATCTACCACATTTATACATTCCTCTCTGTTGTTTGTATCGTCTATGTGGTAATTCAAACAGTGTTTTCAAATTTGGGCCTCTCTTAAAAACCATAATAGGTTTTTCTCCTAGGGTCTTGTTAAGTGTTCGTTGTTGTAAGATGATATCCCAATTATAACGTAAAATGTTCCCAAGTTGTGAGGATAAATCATTAAACTCGGTCAAGAAGCTGGTGACATATTCTACGCTATCTATATTAGCCAAGGGTACTGTTTCCTCATTATTAATTTCTCCAAGTTCATAACCTTTAGTTAAAAGAGGACCTAGGATATTGTTGGAACTCTTGTCACTAACTTCTTTGTATAAACTTTTAATTAATTTTAGTGGATACCCACGATTTAGGAACATACTTTCTAAGTATTTACATTCTTGTTTGAAATCATCATCATTAGAACACATCCTGGATGCCCTAACTAACTGACCTTTTATTATCCCCCTCTTCTGAAAGAAGGGATGATTGCTTGAAAAGTGTGGAAAAGAATTGCTATAAAAAGGCTTTCTATATATTAGAGTTCTGAATCTCTTATGAACTAAATCCTTGTAAAGTTGGATATCTAAGAAGTTGATATACAATTCATTGTACTGAAATGTAAACTCTAAAAATGAAGTAAAAGAAGCCATGACATCAATTAATTGTTCTGCATCATCTTTAGACCCCTTCATAATAATTAAGATGTCATCTTGATAACGTGTGTACCAGACAACCTGTTTTACAAACATAGGGTGAGGGAATAAATAAGTATGCTCCCAGTATGCCATTACGGCATTGGCAAAGCTCCCTCCACAAGGGGAGCCCATGGCAATCCCCGTTTTTTGTAAAACAAATTCACCTTGGAACATGAAGAAATTATTTTTCAAAATCACATCTAATAAAGAAATAATTAAATCTATAATTTCTCCTGAAAAGTGTTTAATATGCAAAAACTCTCTCACCCATTCCATACCCAATTCTTGTGGAATTACTGTGTAAAGATCTTTAATGTCTACAGTCAAAAACTCATAGGAGGCATCAAATGTAATGGTGTTAAGATGATGTAAAACATGCCATGAATCTCGGCATATTTGTGCCTCTGAGTTAAGAGCGTCTTTTAATTTATTATCGACCTATTTTGCACATGCATATGTGATGGATTTATGTCCGTCTATAATGGGCCTTAAAGGAGGGTTTGACATATTTTTATGTAACTTCGGTACTCCAAAAATAACTGGGGTTAACGGTGCTGGCATAGTAAAATAATGATAGCTGTTTAAAGAGATGCTGGCTTCAATAAAAAGGTCACTCAAAAAATTTTTTATCCTTTGATATGCTTGGTTAAATTCGTTTAGTGAAATTTTGCTATAACTAGAAGTTAAAAGCATATTACACATCTTGTCAACATAGTCAGACTCGTACATAAGAATTGCCCTCTTCCTTTATCCGGTTTCATCACACAGATTTTGTTTAATTTAATAAATTCAGTAAATTGCTTCACTTCATTGTTAAGATTACCCTCAAAATGAGTAACATTGCGATAGTAATCAGTAATAACTGCTCTAAAATGCATTTCCGACATTTTTTCAAACAATGCAATGTTATAATCTAAAGGAGGGTTAAATGTACTTGTAACTCGTTCGTCGGACAAAACCCCGCCAGAATTACCAAACATGACCTTTAAATTCATTTTACATGTGAATAACTTAAGATCACATAAAACACGTGGTAAATTTGGTCTAGTATTTGGTACAAAATTAAAGCCTTTAGCTAAAAGTTCTACAAAGTGTTGAGAAATAGGAATAGACGTAAAATTGTACACATGAAAATCTTGGTTATTACTTTGCAAAATGTTCAACTGTCCTTGATGTTCCAAAGGAATTACCTCTTGCGTTTGTTGTTTTTCTTCCGTTGTGGATGTTGGCTCCAGCTGGAGTTTTTCTTGGTAGATGTAATGTTCTTGTTGTTTCTGTAAAAACCCTGATTATTTCCGAGGTGTCCAACTTTTTGATTATTACGAAACTGTTGGCTTTGTTTGGAAATACGCTCACTGCGTCTAATTCCGCTGTTAAAATTTTCATGGCCACCTTGAATAGAGTCTGTGATGTCATCCACAAGCGTGTCAATGCTAATGTCGTTGTCTATGGAAACCGAAGACGCTCCCGTGTTTAAAACGGTCTCCGGATGGTTAGGAGGATCTGGATAAGCACGATTATGTTCATATGCTAGCTTATCATGATTAATTTTGCGTTTTTTAGTTTCCATGATTTTGATCAACAAAGCCTCAATACTAGAAAATATTCTCCTATAATCAAATTCATATCTAGAAAATTTTAAATCTGTGGTAATGTCTCTTTATTTTTAAGTTTATTTGTTGGGAATGTTTCAGATACATTTTATTTAAATTGCATTTAATGTACTGTTAAAAATATTGGTTGATTTTTTGCATATAAGCAGGTTACATGCATCAGTGGTTTTTATCAGTATGTCATTTTAAAAGTTAAGTGATGTTCTAATTGTTGGACATGCTGACAATTATGTTTTAATTGTACCCTCTATTTAAGGTTTTTTTTTTAATGCTGTGTTGTCTGAAGAAGTGCACCGAGGTATAGTGCATGAAAGCGCTAACAACAATAAATTTGTTTGTGGATTGGATTTGAGTTAAGCCATTTTTATTTTATTTTCAGTTTTGGTTTCTGTTGGTTTTATAACACTCCCTAATTGACCAAAACTATCCTATGATAACTAAATTAAACTTGGGGGTCTGGGGACTGCTATGCACCCAGAAGCCATGGGGTTTTAGATGCTCTGAGGTGCATTTTAGAGCCTTTTCCAACCTTTTTTATCCAATGATAGCCCAAACAAAAATTATGCACACAGAAAAGAAATATCTTACTTTTTTATTTCAAGGAAGAAATAAGTTGTATCCAAGTTTTAATGCTCAAAGCTGACTAAACACCAGTTCACAATAAATTGACCAAGACAAATGCTTCTGAGGATACATATATCATATCTAGGTGCAGTACCTGCCCCTTAAATCCACCTCAGAATAGGTAGTCAATTTCTGTGTATCCCCTCTGGTGTTAAATTGGGATTAAATTTAAGGCACAAATACCCAACAGTCAAATTTCAAGCTGCTGCTTCCATATTTATATACAGTATGCCTCCTCACCCCATGCCCCCAAAAGAGAGACACTCCTATGTATCCTTCTAATGTCAAAGTGAAACAAAACAGTAACAAACAATAGAATATAAAATATTTGATGTAAGTCATATATAAACAGCATGCTCATTTACTGTCCCTAAAAGATAGCCACCTGTGTATGTGTCAGATCATTACAATAATGTTTCCGTCTTGTTTCTTTCAGAGACAGTGTAGTGCTCCTATACCACCTATACTGACCATCTGTGCATCTTCTGAAGTTTGTGTCGAAAGTTAAAGAAAAAAATGACCACACTGTCACCAGCCCAACACAAGATATAGTGACATCTAAGATTTGGGAGGCCAAAAGCCAAATAATAAGCAAACATTAGCAGTCAGATAGCCATTTTCTTCCACAGAAGGCAACCACAGCAATTATACCTACTCTGTCAAGTGTCCAGTTAAGTAGTCCATCTTACTTCTCATAAAAGTTCACTAGTCCTTCAAAGCCAGATAGTGAGCCACCAGTTATAGTCGCAAGATCTCATGGCTGTGTAATATTATTTCACCCCCCACAGCCCACACAAACAAGTTGCCATACATTAAAGTATTCCAATTCAAGTTTCTCCACGCAAATCCCAAAGGTAGAACAGTAGTGCTGAATATATCTGTTGATCACTGCCACCGTTATTGTAAAACTAGTAGTAACACTTATCTCATGGCACCATTCCCCTCATCCCAACTGTCTACACAAACCACAAAGTCAGAACAACTGACAAAAATAGCTGGTTGACCACTGCTAGCAGGATTATTTTAAACATTGTAATATAAATGTGCTCAGCACACTGACAGCAAGTCATTTCTTTCTGCCCAGAATTCTGCACAATGCCCCTGATTTTGACATCTGTACATTAGCAATAGCCATTACCTCTACCTCTGTATAAATATATATAGTTTATTTTACTTGTTAATACTGTGAAAAAAATGTAGGGGGGGGGGCTGAAAATATTTTGAATGAAAAGAGGCTACAGTGGAATGAACACTGGAAAGAATCTATGAGCACTTTTGTAATCAGACTGCATTTTGCTGAATTGTGTTTACAAGTGCATGTGCTAGAAAAGTGTTTGCTATAACAGACTTGCAATGCATTTGCAATTGGGTTTATTTTCTGTATTATACCTCATCTTTTTTGCAGGAAAATAAATTTATGTTCAGCCTGGAAAATCCCAGTTAAATCTAAGATAAACCCCACTTAAATTTGAAAACTTGGTAGTGAAATGACAGAAATGTTTACTTTGATGGATGCTGTGAGCATAAGCACAGCTTTAGTATAAATGAACATAAATTGAGATTTTAATATCTTCCTTTCCTTTCCTTTAAGCATTGTTGAACTGTGTCTGACTTTTACTGCCAGGTCCTCTATTACAAGCATGGACAGGCCTGGGGACAGTGGGCACCTTGTCTGGTCCCCCTCTCTAGACTTGTCTCCACAGACACTCTTTCATTTATGACCATTTGAGATTCTGGGCCTTTGCATATGGCCTGTATCAAATGTATGAGCTTTTCCTCCTGCTTGCCTTTGTTGTAGTATCTTCCATAGGAATTCCCACCTTGTCATGTCAAAAGCTTTCTGTAGGTCAAACAACAGAACCCCACCTTTCCCTTCCTGCTTCTGTTCCTCCTTGTGCATAAATTCAAGCAGGTCCCACCATTTTTTGTCTTTCTTCCCTTCATGAAGCTATTTTGCCCTGCTTACATTATTTTTGACAGTACTTCATTCAGTCTTCCACGCAAAACCTTTGCCAGAATCTGAATGTCTCCATTAATCAAAAAGATGGGCCTATAATTTTTCACTTCCTCACTTTCTGTTGCCCTTTTAGATATCATGGTTATCTTGGCCCTCCTCATATATTAGATAATGTGCTCAAGTCCTGTATTTCTTGAATTGTCCTCTAGGACCTTCCACAATTTACCCCTCCTCATTTGTGCAATTCTAGGTGGAATTCATCTGGCACTCCACCTTTCATCACCTTTATCTTGTACATTGCTTTCCATATCTCATCCATTGTTACCTCTGCATTCAGCTTGTCTCTTTTGTTCATCTTTTAGTATATACTCCTCTACATTCTTTCCCCAATTCCTTTCTGAGACTTTCCCTTCCTATTGTTTGTAAATCTCACTAAAATATTCCTTAAATATTTCCCTGATTAGCTCATCCTCTTAAAAACAATCTCTGTATCTTTCCCCTATCCTCCATATCTCTCTTTATAAAAGTCTGTTTCTTCATGTATTTTGTGACTAGCTGTTGCCCTAGCTCCTCCCTTATTATCAACCAGCAGTCCCTTGAGTACTATGGTTGAATTTGTTGCTCTGTAATAGTTCTGCTCTTATTACTTTTTCAGTAACCTGTGGTGCTTCCTTTCTATTTTGATTTCTTCTGTCTTCCTTCTTCTAGCTCTCTCCTCTCTCCAACTCCTTAATCACCCTTCCTTTCTTCTCTTCAGGTTTCTACTGACAGTGACCTTTATCACATCCCACCAGCACTGTTCCACTTTGTCCCTATCTTTCCTCTTTTCTCATATTGACTTCTTTGCTAATCCTTGCAATGTTTCCTTCGCCTGATTCCATTTATAACTAGCCCACTTCCACCACTTCTCACTGTTTTCATTTCCTGTAAATATACCATAAGTCTCACTGCTACATGAGTTGGTGTGTGCTTTTCCTGTATTTGGATTTCTTCTAATAGTCACATTAGGTTTTCCTTTCCTAAAAACCCATCTAACCTATTTGCCTATGGCAATTTCTTTCTTTTTTTTTATTTTTTTTTTTTTTTTGTGAAGGTATATTTCCCCTTGGGCTATTCTTGTCTAATCATTTTGCTAAATTCCTTCTTCTCATACAACTTGTCTTTTTTCAGCTTCTATGGTGACATTGTAGACCTCCCACCCATTATTACTGTTCTATCTCTTCTAGTCTGTGTCCAGTTAACAAAAAAAGTTCTTGCAGAATTTTCTTCATCCCTGTTGGTACATATATGTTTCCTGTTGTCCAGCATACCTATCCCATTTTTTATCACTTCCTCCGTGGTTGTCTATAGCCCTCTGTTAAATACTATTGCTACTCACCTCTGTCCTCCACCTGCCTTGTTATCCATTTCTTCCTTTGGTGTAGTCATGACACGGTATCTCCTCCCCATCTCCAAAGTTCAGTTTTGTTTCTTGTAATATGTTTCCCCAACCTCTTTAGCATTTCCTGAATTCTCCTTCTTCTTAGAAGATCTGACACCCTCCAACATGTTTAACATAATTATCTATATTTTCCTTGTTATTTTCCCACCCCTCCCCACTTTCCCAGTTGCTGCCATTTGGTATAATTCTTTCTCTGGGCCTACCTTCCAAGTTAAACTTTATGTTCTTATGTGCATGAGTATGTCAAGACACAGACCTTTTAAGACTTTCTCTTGTTCCTTTCCAGTGACCCTTATGCTCTAACACTGCATGACAAACCAGAACTGATGTCACCATCTTTTTATATTACAGCATTCCAGTTTATTGATCTCCCCTCCCCACTGTTGCTAAGCAGCCTAGTGAACCAGCTTAATTTATGTGATAATCCAACATTTTCTTTTATTTGCAGTTTTAAAGCTCTTATTACCACCATTTCTTTATTTTACATTTATCAGTGGATCATTCTTTACTTTACTTTTGTGCTCCCCCTCTCAATTCCTTTTCAGGCTTTACATTGTTACATCAGCAATTATTACTTATTTCTTCTTAGATTTAGATATTAAACATACTTAAAGCAATTTACTGTACATCATTAAAGTAGTTATAAAAAGTGTATCACTTACTTTGGAATCTTGCCCTTATACCCTTACAACTACTCATCTCGGCCTAGGGAATTGATTGATTGAATTCCTCCCATTGTTTGTAAACTTTTGATATTGTGCTCCAGGAGGTGTGTTTCTCAAGGTAAGGATCTGTTTCATTTAATACAGCTTTCCTATTCAGCTGACAGCCACTTGACTTTCAGTGTTCATTCTTACCACTTATTTATTGCTTCTGTCTTTCTGAAGTCACTTTCATTCCTTCTGTAGTCCTGTTGTTCACCTCATTGACACTGTCATCCATCATGAATGCTTTTATTTAACTTGCTTAGTCCCTCAGTCCTTCAGCAATTCACTTTTGAGTCACCAAAAATGTCAAACACACTGTCTTTCCATCTCTTCAGAGCTTACTTCATACCTTAAGCATAGTTTTCCTTCTTCAATAGAATGTTTCTGAGTAATCCCCAACCATCTTTATGAACAACTCTGCAAACTGAATAACTTTAAATGTTTTTGCTTTTTATGATAAAAACACTTTACCACACACACACACACACACACACACACACACACACACACACACACACACACACACACACACACACACACACACACACACATGCACACACACATGTTAATATACAAGATAAGGCTACAAAATAGTTCTGCAGAATCTTTAAACTGTCAGTTCATGCTATCATTTATACCACCAGTTTGTACTTGCTGTGACGCCCCACCACTGGCCCAGTAATCATTGAGCCTCAATCCTCACCACTGGCAACAGTGGGGATGTACACACTGGGAGGATGACAAGTACACACACAGTAAAGTGCAATTTCCCTTAAGAGCACACAGAGACCACAATCAGTCCGGGGCTGGTTTCTACCTCTTTCTCCATATCCCCAGTGAGACTTCCCACTGGCACAGCTATAGGATTGAAATCTCAACTGGGTGGCCAAGCCAATACCTCCAGCACCCTCTAAGTCCAATCAGTGCTTCGTGTCCCTGCCCAAGTAGCTGACACACACACACACACACACACACACACACACACACACACACACGCGCGTGCACACACACACACACACACACACACACACTTTGAGGTTTGATTTATATATACATACACACACACACACACACACACACACACACAAACACACACACCTGGGAAAGGCTGGCACAGGTTTACTAGCTATGCCCCCTTCTGCCCAGACTATAATGTAGTTTTCACTGCCACCAGCCACTACTTATCAGCTACTTAAGGCCCTTAGCAAAGGGTGTCCAATCTTACTGTGTAATGTTACTATTAATTCAAATGGCAGTTTGACCTAGAGCAAGGCTTTTAGGAGTGGCCCACACAGTGTCACCAAATAAATATGCAAGTACACCAAGAGCTTAAAATATGTCTAGACAGATCAGCCATAATTGAAAGGTTTAAACATATTTAATAATAAATAATAAAAGAACAAGAAAATACTCAGTAAACAAACACAGTAAATTCAGAGTTCAAAATCACAGGCAATATTTAAAACAAGATTGCAGGATAGTCGCACATAAATAAAGAAAGCACCTAAGTTACGCTCAGCTTTATTCCTGACTATATCTAAAGAAATTACTGTACCCTCGATTTACCTACTCATAGCAAGGCAAGACAGATGTGGTGAATGGGTTTCCCAGCTGATGCTGTCAGGTCAAAGACAAAATACAAAATGCACTACCTCTCTCAGAGAGTTCTTACATTTATATCTCAAATATTGCTGCTGGGATACTTGCAGTATGACATTACTTCTTGTCATCTGACTATCCCAGGATCACAACCATTGATTTTAGCATCTACCTGTAAAAACGTATAGACCTTAGATCTTTTGGCAAATGGTGGAAGTCATAAAATAATTTACATTCCTCCACATGTAAAGACAATACAAAAAACTTCTAGTTCTAGACATTGTGTCTATTACTGCACTGAAACTGAGAGATAGCATCTTTTGTTTATGGCCAGGCTATAAAGTAAGTTAACCTCAACCATTCGTCTGACATTTTGCAAGTTAATTTCCTGTGTTTCAGTCTCCCCTGTTAATCAGTTACAATAGTGTATAAAGATATCTCTTCAACACACATCTATACAATATGACATACAATTCTAATACATTTGTAACACAGCCATATGAATCATGTTGATATTCACAAATGACACACAACCACTTACAAAATTCCTGGGCTGGCAGTATCTCCTTTTGTTACATTTCTATATAAATCATATTAATATTCAAATGACATATAATTATTTATAAAATTCCAGGTAGCTGGTGTGGCAGTATCTCATTTTGTGACACTTGCTGTCTGGATTTTATTTTTGCTTGCCTTAATATTCTAGCCCACAGAACAAGAAAAGCAGATGGAATGAATACTTCCAGTAGCTTCTGAAAAAAAAAACAGAAGTTGTACTGCTTCATACATAGATTAAATAGACAAAAAAATAATAACATAACTAAGGAAAATGAAGTCAGAGAAAACAGCAGGCACAGATGAGATCACAAGTTGGGGGGGGGGGGTTCCTGACGATTATTCATTGCAGTACTGACAGAAAGGCATTTCCAGATGTGAAGAGAATCAACATTCTAGTACCAGTATACAGGAACTGGGACATTCACAAGTGTGGGCAGTATAGTGGTATCAAAATCCTGTCACATTACATGACTGATAAATGAATGTGCAAAGTAGTACAAAGTAAGATGAGAGATTAGCAGTTCAGATTAAGATCCGGATTCAACACAAATGGCCTTCGCAATGAGACAGATTGTGGCAAAGAATCTAAATATGAGGAAAAAGTCCAACTGGGAATTCTTATTAATGTATATAAAACTCATTTTACTAAGCAGAGGAATCTGTCCAAAGAATAAAAATATTGTCTAGAAATTTTAATTATGACTACTCTGGTAAAATGTATGATGGTAATCATTTTAGAATGACCTCCAGAAATTAAATGAATTACGCTTTTAGTAAAATTTACTCCTGGTTAAACAAAGTGGTACATGAATTTGAATTGTCTCCTGATTTTGTCAAGTTTCTCAAAGTTGACCAGCCAGTCATATTAACTATTTTTGTAATCCTCAAAACACACAAGGAACAGAATGATACACTACTGCCTTCAATACTTGCTTCTGCAACATCGAAAACTGAGCCTTTGGGACTGTTGGTTGGCAGCAAATTAAAAGTTTTTAAGGATAAATGACATATGTTAAGGGATTTATGGGAATTTTTACTGAAATTGTCTAACACTACATACTGGGAGAACTGTACATTTGTTACCATAAATGTGAAAGATCTGTTTTGGTAATACCCCACGTAATTGGAATAGATTGCTTTACCAGGCTATCAGTCAAATAATATTCTGCCACCAAGATAAAGCCAGTAAAACTAAAGAAGTAATACAGAGTGAAAGAAATACAAAAGGGGTATATATCACGTCACCGAATGCTCTAAATGTCGAACACCTCTTTGTCGAACCCTATTTGTCGAAACTTCATCCGTTAAATGTTTGTTTCAGTGAAACTGTTTCCCACGGTATGTAAAAAGTTGGCCAATCTACCGACCACAACAAAAACAACATTTTTACAACCCACCCTGGTGGGGGGCTGTGCCCCCACACCCCCTAACTAAATATACCAACTCTGAAATTGCACTACAGTGGGAACAAAGGTTAACTCCAAATAATGGCCCACTCATTACTTACCGTGGGAAAAAGTTCACTAAAATGATCATTCGACAGATGAAGACTTCAACAAATAGGGTTTGACGAAGAGGCATTTGATGATTAGTGAGTTTGACTAACTGAAATAGACCCATAGTAAGTATATTGATACCACAACACTTCATATAAAACAAAAATGTATTTACTTGTAGATACTGCTAATTAAAACTTTCACCGTGTAGGCTTCTTCAGGAAAAATGTGTAACCACCAACCAATTTGCATTTAAATATGATTTTGAAGGCACATGACAACAAGATTTAAAAAAAATCATGTGACAATACCATTTGAATAAAAATATTTTAAGAGAGTATTTAAAACATACATATATATATATATATATATATATATATATATATATATATATATATGTATGTATATATGTATGTATATATATATCTATCTATATATATATATATATCTATATATATATATATATATATATATATATATATATATATATATATATATATATATATATATATCAAAACCAGTGCCTTTCACCTTCTCCCATTAGGGGATCACCACAGTAGATCACCTGTCTACAGATTGATTGGCAGTGGAGTTTTTACAGTGTCGAGCTGCCAGCCCAGCATCCAACCTTCACAGAAGACACAGGCACACATACACACACACACACACACATGCACCTACCTACATTCTTTAAAACTCACTCAACCACAGGGAGGACATGCAGACTCTCCACAGAAGTTCCTCCAACTGAGAAATGAACCAGAGAACCTTTTGCTGTGACATGACAACACTAACTGTTGCACCTCCACAGCCAGCGTTTAAAATATATATATAAATGTACAATAAACTAAAATAACATTACATTAAAAATATGTAAAAGTATATATTCCTAAATTCTATTTTGTTTCTCTTTCAGAACTGGTTTTATTGTTACGCTATCGTTAAGGCCTGAGGGTAGATGTGTATTAAAACACATAATCCATATGTTCTCTAGAATTTCTGTATGATTATAAAGATCTCCACCTCTAATGCTTTGTTGTATGGTCTGTAGAATTAAAAAGCAAACTTCTTCAGCTATATCTGTATCTTTAACACGTCTGTATAATGCATTAGAATCTACCTGCCTTCTAACATCAGACAGATGTTCACATATTCGGCCTTTTAATTTTCTAGTAGTTTTTCCTGTATAAAAAGTGTTACGTTGTGAACACATAGACATACAAATAATATTAGTTGTCTTACAATTACCACTACACTTAGTATGGAATAGATTATGTTTTACAGGGTGAGTGAATGATGTTCCAAAGAAAATATATTTACAAAATTGACAATTGTACATTTCTGAGTACCATATTTAGATATAAGAATTCTGTTTGTATATTTCTCTTGCTCCTTATAGTACAGCATGTTCTTTCAATTGTTAGCTTTTTATAATCCAAATTGAAGTTGGTCTACTGTTGTATCTTTAAAGGTTAGTATATATTGTAGTACCAATGTTTTTTTTAATATTTCTGTTTTGTATTTGCATCATAATGAAAAATACATCTAAACTTTGTGGTATTTCTATTTTCTTTCATATTATTATTTTGTATAACTTGATTATCAGCATCTTGTATGGATAGAAATATAGGTCTTATAGGTCTACACTATCCTGTTGTGTTTATGAAACTAATTTTGTAATATGGGTATTCTTGTAACCTCTATTCAAAAAATCTTTAGCTATAGAATTCAATTGCTTATTCATATTGTCTTTTTTTAGTATTTAATCTTACTACTCACCTAAATTGGTTCCTAACTATGTTATTAAACAAATGGGAGGGAATGCATGCTACTTTTATGTAAATATGTATTTTTCTTGACATTTTTCTTATAGAGGGTAGCCACTATATTCCCTCTGGTTCTTTTATTTATTTCTTTTATTTTATTTATTTATTTATTTAGTTATTTATTTATTTATTTATTTATTTTACATTTGTTGACCGGGAATGTCTGACTGAGCCGAAGAACTTTTTCAGCAGAGACCCAGAGAGAAAAGCTCCAGTTTTTACAGTTAATATTATTATTTTATGCAATAGTATAAGAAGTAATGGTACATGTCCAACAACTATATAGCATCAAATGTACTTAGTTAAACAACATTTTTACAAGTTATGCAGGATCCAAATCAGAAACCATAAAGAATTTAAACCATTTTGTTATTGCAGTTAATAGTATAGGATAGTAGTGGGGATCAAAGTAACAAGGGAAGTTGATATGTATATAGCTACAAAATCTATTTGTGTGTATTGAATAGTATGTTTAAATCTTAAGAAATTAGTTGTCAAATTTAAATACAACAAATAAATCATTAAAACAGATGAGAGAACCATTCCATATAAAGAACAAATCATCTATGAATCATTGATAGAATAATACATTGTTGTAAAAGGAATTATTTCTGACAAAACAAATTCAATTTCCCAGTAATTCATAATTCAGTTAGCGTAACTGTTCACCATGGGTGTACCCATGGCTACACCAATAATCTGTTTATAAATATCATTATGAAACAAATAGATATTATTTGTTAGAACCAGTTCATTCGGTACACAAATAACATTTGTTTTTGTTGAAGAAAAAAACATATTAAACGTGATGAAATTACATAAATATTTTAATCTAATGTCATTCAGAATAGATGCAAACAACACGTCAACGTCTAGTGTTACAAAATAATAATTAACGTTATTAGAGTTTGTCCAGTTATAAAGATGTTCTAAAAACTGAGATGTATCCTTAATTATAGTTGTAGAATAATTAAGTGCCAATTTCAATTTTGTTTCAAAATATTTGGAAATAAGTTCTATAACCCACCCATTTGCTGAGACAATAGGTCTTAGCGGAGGTGATATAATAGATTTATGTATTTTGGGATGCTATAAATTATAGGTATCCTTGATGCAGTAACATGAAAATATTCCAATATTTCTAAAGATATCTCACCATTAAGATGCATATCATATACTGCAGTATTAACATTAGTCATTATTTTATTTGTCTCCTGTCAATGGGTGAGTATTCTATGCTATTAAGCATCTCATACATTTTAGAATTGTAATAATCTATGTCAAGTATAACTATATCACCACCTTTATTAGCTGCTTTTATTACTATGCTTTTATTAGCAGATGATGATTTAATGGCTTGTTGTTGTTGAACTGTTAGGTTATAAAATTGTTGATTATGTATTTTCATAAGTTAATATATGTCAGTTTCAATTGCTTGCTCAAAAGCTGCAATCAAAGGATTACCTGCTGGAATAAATGTATTACTTCTAGTTATAGTTCCATGTTTATAATCACTTGGGTCTGTAAGGCCAAACAATATTCTGAGATTCAAGTTCCTAATAAAAAGTTTTACAGTGGTCAGTATATCAGCAATGTCTGTAAAGGTTGCTGAAATGAATGTAAGACCTTTATTAATCAGTGCTAATTCATTCTCATTGAGAGTGTATTTAGAAAGATTAAAGACTTACTTATGTCCTTGATTGACTCCTCGTTGTCATCCTCTGCCTGGTGTGTTTCATTCGATTTCATTCTCTTCTTTTGTTGTTGAAAGAACATTTGTCCATTGGTATTGGATATGGTTCAGTGAGGGGCCAGGGACATTTCTAAAGGGTCTAGGAATGAGATGATGTGTGAATGCACAGCTGCTTGTACTAAAGATATATTATTACTATTGGTATTCAAAACTTCAGCAGTGGAATTAGTAGTAAGGGAAGAAACTGCTGTGTCATTTCATTGGGCTTGTACTGGTGTTTTCTGAATGTTATTACATTGAGTTAAAGCATCACCATTCTTCCTGAGGAAATGAGATCAGTGATTGGACCAAGCAAAAACATTGCCAAATTTAATAGGTTCATAGGTAGGTACTAGGCTATCTGTCCGAAGGCATTTATAAGCCTAGCCAGAAGGTGTTGGCTTTCGCCACCCCCTTAGATTAGTTCCCTGTGCCTCTGTCCAGCAGAGCCACTGAAGTGATCCCCAAGGTAAACTTTCTGTTTCCCATCCACTCGTCAAGGTTTCTCTTGAAGAGTGTTAGCGAGGAGCTCTGCCTAATGTAGATTGGAATCTTGTTCCAGAGCATGGAAAGTCTCCGGGACAGAAATCTATCCCTCCAGCATGTCCTATTTATTGTTGTGGTGGGGTTTAGATCCCTAGAGCATGTGGCTCGAGGGGATATGGTTTTCTTTAGGTGGAGCATGTCCATCAGTTCTGGGTTGGACATGGCCATGCATGTCAGGCATAAATCACCTCTGAGTAGGCGGTATGCAACCAAGTACAGATGGAGTTTCTTCAGTCGAGCTGCATAGGGCAACTGTTTGAGGCCAGTGATCCTCTTGGTGAGGTACTTCTGTGGCCTTTCCAGCTGTTGCAGGTGTCTTGTAAGGTACATCCCAAATGGGGCATTGTACTCTATGATGGGTCTGATGAGTGATGCGTAGAGGGGCACAATGACCTCTTTTGATCTGGATGCAAACCCTTTTGTGATTAGGTGGGCCACATAGAAGGATTTTCTAACCACTTTGGCAATGTGATTATCAAAGGAGAGATTACTATCTACTTGGGTCCCCAGATCCCTGATTACATCTTCCATATTTAGGGGGCTACTACCTATGTGGTAGTTTGTGGGTACTTTGTTTTTTTCCAAAGGGGATGACTATGAACTTTTTGGCATTTAGCTTGAGGCCATGGTTTTGACACCAGGTATCTGTCTCAGTGAGACCCTTTTGGAGGATGTCTGTGTCAGCTGGAGAGTCAATTATAGCCCCTAGTTTTCAGTCGTCTGTGAATTTGGCCAGCCATAGACTTCCTGTACTTGCCTGTACCTCTGAGAAGTATATTATGAACAGGAGGGGTCCTAGGACTGAGCCCTGGGGAACGCCACTTGTAACCGGTTTAGAGTCAGACCTAGCTCCCGCATCTCTTACCATGTGGGTTCTGTCTATGACCCAGTTGGCAACCCATCTCATGATGTATGGGTTTATGTTCTGGCTGGTGAGCTTGTCTATAATACCAGAATGGGGAATGGTGTGGAAGGCCTTTGCAAGGTCTAGGTAGGCTGTGTGGACCACCTTTCCCTCATCTATAGCCTTGGTAAATGTCTCAAAGAAATCCACCAGGTTTGGGAGGCATGATCTGCCCTTAACAAAGTCGAACTGGGTAGGGTCCAGGGTTTGAAGGTTCCCAATGTCTCTATTAATGATATCCATGATGATGCACTCCATAGCCTTGCAGAGCAAGCTAGTCAGGCTTATAGGGCAATAGTTCCTGGGGTCTGTTGTGGCTCCACCTTTGTGGAGTGGAATAACCATTGCTGTGCGCCACTCTATGGGCATGTAGCCTGTGGAGAGGCTGGGTTTGAACAGTGAGTTTAGGTGAGGGGTTAGTTCATCTTTGAGCTCATGTTGGACGCAGCCTGGGACACCGTCCGGTCTCATTGATGCTGTGTTTTTGGCTTTGGAGTGGGCTGTTTTAACCTGAGTGTCTGTGATTTCAGGGACACTACATTCTTCTGGTATGGTTATGGGCCCTTTTGGGGTTGAGGGGGGGTTGAATTTGTACTGAACCTGTCTGCAGGGATGTTGGCGATATCAGTCAGTTCCATGTATTTTGTGCCATTCTGCACTAACTCCGAGCAGATCTGAGAATTGCCACTTAGATTCTTGACATAGCTAAAGAATGCCTTGTGGTTATCTTTGCAGTCCTTGGCAATTTTTCTTTTGAAGCTAGCCTTGGATGATTTTATGAGGGATCATAGTTTCTTGCTGATACTGATCAGGAATGTCTTACCTTCTTGGGATTTTACCCTTTTCTGTACTAGTTTCCTCCTTCTATTGTATATCTTGTTTATGGCAGCCACCAGACTGGTTTCCTTTTCTTGGAAGAGTGAGTCTTGGTTTTGCTTGGGATAGAAAGATCCATGCATTTTTGTAGGTGCCCAAAGAGTGTATTACCAAAGGATTTTGCAGCTTGAGCAGCGTTATCCTTTGGCATGGAGGCTTTGAAACTTTCCACCTTGGTCTTAAGTAACGTGAAGTTTGCTTTTGAAAAGTTTTTCACGGTGGTTACTTTGACTGGGGGTGGATGTGGAATGTGGATATCCAGAGTGATTAGTTTATGGTCATATCTAACCAGTAAGGGGTTGGCTTCTGGTGTGGAACACTAGTCGCCCATATTGGTGATGACCAGGTCCAATATGTTGTCACCTCTGGTGGGGGTTTTGACCAGTTGATCCAGGATGTTTGAGTTTATAAATTCTAGGAAATGTTGGGCAAGGGAGTTAGTAATTGAGTATTCCTCCCAGTTAATGTTTGGGTAATTGAAATCACTGAATATCAGGGTGTTTGGTAGGACCTTTATGTTTCCTAGTGTTTCCAGAAATGTGGAAATTCGAAAGTAATCCAAGCAAGGCAGGCAGTCTATTTCCAGTCGAAAATCCTTTATTAAGTACACAGACAAGCGATCCAAGTAAAACAAAAATAGAGTAATAATTTCCTCACAAGCTTTCTAAATATATATATATATACTTTTTATCAGGCATGGGAGTGGTTTATTGTGCTGTAAAACAAAGTGTTATTGGTACACATGTTAAATTCACATCCCTTCCCCCATCAGTGTGACATTCGAGCTGGTCCTGCCCTACCTAGTAGCTGTCATAATAATATATAGCCCTAATGTACTTTAATGGTACATCTTATTTAACCAAATTATTAAGTAGATTATTAAGTCTGTGATTTTATACAAGGCAATATACTACATGGCTGGAAATATATCAACCTTAGTTCATTTTGCGATAAAAGATTATATATAAATATATACATATACATTTTGCATGTAAAAATCAGTTTCTATTTTTATAACCTATTGTTAACAAAGATCGCTTTTGTCCTTCTAGACTTCTTCAGGTCTGTGTACAAGAACCCTAAAAACCTATATAATTGTATAATTAGTTAGTATTGTTATTACCATCATTTTTTTCTGGACATATATATATTTTTTATTTTTATTTTTTTCTGGTTCTCTTTTTTTCCACTTTATTCAAAATGATGGTAATAACAATACTAACTAATTATACAATTATATAGGTTTTTAGGGTTCCTGTACACAGACTGCCTGCCTTGCTTGGATTACTTTCGAATACTTAGTAATGCTGTTGAATTATATACTTTCTATTATTACTTTTTGACTTGACGAGTTTACGTTCGCTACTTCTACTACTATTGTCTGATCTGATTAATATACAATGATTAACTAGAAATATATGGACTGAAAATCTTACACACAGAGAAGTTTCTTACACTGTTTTAGCTCTCAGAATAAACATGCCCCTGCAAAGTAGAACAGCAGAAAGTGGAAATAAATGAACGATACCGCTCATAGGTGTTGACATATCCCCACCAATAGTCCCCCATGTGTACAACAGCAACAGGACATAAAAATCAAAATAAGAAACCCCCGTATCTGTGTCTAAAGCACCGAGCACAGCTAACCGTAGGTGCACAGGTGTGCCCATTGCTTAGCCACATTGAAAGCAGTCTAAAAAGCTAAAGAGGATAACAAGGACGATATATACAAATGAAGCATGTCAGCAATAGTGTAGTGGGCAGAGCGTTCGCCTAACGAACAGGCATTCCCAGTTCGAGCCCCAGTGCAGCACAGTCTATTTTACATGGCAAAGCATGGTATAAGCAATATTTGTAAGGGAAAACCCACTAAATAACATACATTTTTATGAACAGGAGTACTGCTGAAAATGCACATGTGAAGAGTCAGCATCATAATGAATAAGGCAGCTGTAAGCAGGTGTAAGCACAGATAAGCAGTAGTAAGCATATGTAAGCAGTACTAAGCATGTGCAAGTGCATTTGTGCAAGGCAAGCACTGCCGACACAGATTAAGCAAAGGAGAAGCAAACTGGGTGTAAGACAGTGTGACCGGAATTTAGCAGTACTTAGCTCCATGCAAACCGCTTACAACCACTTTAAAGTGCCTTAAGCACACCGTATCCAATGGCTGGTGTCTT
>NC_056728.1:875318477-875605977 GCF_019279795.1 Protopterus annectens | reverse complement strand
ACACTGGTTAAGCAATGTAGATGCTAACTCAGTGCAAGACGCCACAACCGGAGGTCAGCAATGCTGACCCTCGCGCAAACCAATACATACCCGCCTAAAATTACTCTACAGTGACTTAGTCACTCTGTAGCCAACAGCTGTTGTCACGGCCATTAATATAATAATCTGCACTGCCAGGATGCAACCTCCCGACCCTGCACATTATAATCTACGTGAGTTCCACTAAACCATGGCAGATACACATTCAGCTGCTGTGATCAGAAACATATCATCCAGCACAGTCATCCAACAGTATAGGAAATGTATGTAAGTGTGTAGATTAATACCAGCAAACATGTACATTGCTCAGCCACAGTATTATGAGCAGTCTATGTGCATCGAAGAACAGTGCCTGCCCAATCATACTGTGAGAACAGTAGTCCTGCATAATACCGAAGTGAATAATGAAAACGTGCATACCGTGGGGGCGTGTGGGCATGCTTCATGCACAGAATGTCACACCTGGGGCGTTGGTTCTGTGGACCCGGGAGATGAGGCTGGCCAGGTGTGTGAGCAAACTGCTGTTTCTCAAATCCCTGGCAGGATGCTACCAGTGGGAGAAACAGTGTAGACCAGCTAGGTCTACTCTTGACACAACTGGCCCATCCATGGCGGGACAGACCAAATGTTGTGGGTCACATCAATGTCTCCACCAGTATCGGAGGAGGATCAAGGGAAGGCTCATATGTACGTGGACTAAACGGATGAAGAGCCTGCAGATGCTTGGTTTGAGACAGTATACTGGAGGAGTACCGAGACATGCAGAGTGGAAAATGTGTGGAGGTGTAGTATGGCAGGGCTAGCAACTGGAGAATGGATGGATGTTGTGTATATGGAGCTCGGGGGCCGGGGAAAGGGAGCATGGGTATGACATTATATTAGAAATATGCAAATGAAGCATAACAGCAATAGTGTAGTAGGTAGAGCATGTGCCTAACGTACACGCATTCCCGGTTCAAGTCCCTCTGCAGCACATTCTATTTTCCATGTGAAATCTGTATATCAACATCGTTTTGATGTATAACCTACTAAATAACATTTATATTTGAACAGGAGTACTGCATGAAATGCACATGTGAAGTGTCAGTGTCATAATGAATAAGGCACTATTAAGCAGGTGTAAGTGCAAATAAGCAGTAGTAAACATAGATAGGCAGTAGTACGCGTGTTTAAGTGCGTTTGCGCAGGGGATAAACACGACCTACACAGATGAAGCAAAGTAGAATCTAACTGAGTTTTAGAAACTGTTACCGGATGGTTAGTAGTGCTGAGCTGCATGCAAACCCACAAAAACCTGCTTACAACTGCTTTAAAGTACCTTAATCACTCAGTATCCAATCGCCGGTGTTCTGCCCAGCAACAAAATAAATAGCTCCTGCAAGACTCAAACCAAGCACCCTGCACACCATAGACAAAGTGATTTACCACTAAGCCATGACAGATACAACAAAATTTGGTGTGTTCAGAAACATATCATCCAGTCCAGTCATGCAACAGTACAAAGAATGTATACCAACATCTAGATGTATGTGTGTGTAGATATATTAATATCTAAACAGATACAACATATCTACATATGTATATATATATATATATATATATATATATATATATATATATATATATATATATATAACTATATACATATATATATCAATATATATGCCCATGTATATATGCAAATGCCTACATCAACACATATATGTGTCTACACCTATATGTCTACATATGCACAGCATGTTACATATGTGTACGCAGGTATATATCTATGTAGGTATATAGGACATAGTTTTTATATATATATATATATATATATATATATATATATATGTATATATATATATATATATATATATATATATATATATATATATATATATATATATATATATATATATATATATATATATATATAAATGTATATGTATATATGGCCATACATCTGTAGATAGCAATGGCAGATTAACAATCACACATATGTCCACATGCACCATTAGGTCCCACACACTATACGTCTTGTTTGAATAGGCATCCCCCCCACAGCCAAACACGACTTCCCTGCAGTACACTACCAAGTGTTGCAGATCCCATAACCAGGACCTGACACGACATGGCCACAAGATGTTAACAGTAAGACATCCCACCTGTATGATGTCAGGCTGGTATTGTTAACATATCATGCAGTACAGTCTGCCTCCCATAGGAAATGTAATATGTGGAAGCTATCAACATCCCCAGGATACAGATACACAGGCACAGATATGCAGATACAGACATATATATATATATATATATATATATATATATATATATATATGGATTCCTATTACAAGAACGAAAGTTCACTACTTTGAACTTGTAATTGGAAGCCTCACTTCTGCAAAAGTTCACTTTAATGAAAGTGAACTTTTGCATAAGTGCACTTCACCGAAAACACCGCAGCACAGTGGAGGACATAAAAAAACAAGCTATGTCCTTCACAATGGTGCATTAGTCACAGACCTTAGGGTTAGGGCATGGGTTCGGGTAAAGGGATACTTAGTAAAGCTATCCCCTTATCCTAAGGCATGCCCTACCCCTAATGTTCGTGACTATCGCACCATAGTGGAGGACATTGCTATGTCCTTCACTGCGCTTCAGTCATCACAGACCTTAAGGTCAGGGCATGGGTCATGGTAAGGGGATAGCCCACTATGACCCATGCCCTAACCCTAAGGTCTGTGAGTACTGCATGAAAGTTCAGTACAACACTCGTTCGTTGTACTGAACTTCGCGTAAGTGCACTTTTGCTGCAATGAGCATTCCATACACTTTGAATATTCGATCTAGTGTATGGAACCCACACACACACACACACACACACACACACACATATATATATATATATATATATATATATACTTGTGACTACACACACATACACACACAGATATATGTACAGTAAGATACATATGTAGAAGGTGCACACAATATGGAACAGCCACTATGCCTACAGTTAACACCTGAACAACTGGACACTGTATGGACCACCCATACATATGTCAATCATTGCCTGCAGCATATACCCACAGAGAGGTCATAGGAAAGACACCACACACAGGTTTGCAGAAATGGAAAACCTTTAATTGTGTACTATTACAATTCTATATGCCATGTCATATAGCTGTTCAGACACTGACAACCATATCAACAGAGTACTGCAACCATGAAACAGTTACACTAATACAGTAGTCTGGAAAGGTTCACAACTGTTGCTGTCCAGGCCATGGCCTTCACATTGTACAATAGTGAAGACAGACTGGGCCACAGGATACCAAACAATCAACAGTATGTAATGCAGGTGTATAGTTCAGCAGCCTCTATCTACACTCTGTACAAACTCAGTAGGTGGTAAAGATGTTATGTGATCAAATGGGTTGTAACTGTTACATAACAAGGCATAACTGATACCATCACGAGCACACCGACAAACAGGACAGTCTGTATGGCAAGAGGCAGTAGACTTATATTACCACAATTCATGAAAGTAATGTAAATATAGGTGAAGTATATGGTACTGTACATCCAGATACCTTACGGCAGCTCACCCCTTATACCCCCACATTATGTGACAGCCTAGGTCATTTATGGTTCTCCCCCCAGACTCAATAATACAGGGCCATATACCACTGTTACATACACTGGCCTCCGGAGTGCCTAAGGGCACACATGTATTGTGTAGGTGACGCCCACACATATATGGCCCCAGCCCCACTGTATGTGTGGGGGATACAACAGCAGTGGACTGATTGCAGCAATGGCAGTGTGATATACTCACAGCCCACTACAGAACAACCCCCAACAGCATGACATATGTGTAAAGTTTGGTATGTAGGTGGAGGGCCGAGGCTGGAACACAGGCACATATGTGGAAAACTGTTGCCATACACTAAGCAAGTTGCTGGTGTTACAGGATAGTCTGCAACGTACCCTTAGTCAGGGAATTGAGGTTAAAAACATAAATGGATGTAGCCATGTACTGATAGCACTCTACACACACACTGCCAGTGTAATATCTGACACAGGACCTGTGTGGTGGATAGACAAAACATTACAGGCATACCCCTGTCCAGCAAGAGGATGGGCCCACAGTTGTGAGCTATGCAGACAAACTGCATTCCAAGGTAAACTAGTATGTACACACACACACACCCTGTAACACCAGTACCATATGAAGCATAACACAACTCTACTCACAGTCTGTCTGTTGTTCATGATCCTCCTACACATATGTGGCTGCCCTGAGTGTGCTGGTTCTCCTGTAAGAGGTATTGCTACCTGTTATCTGTAACACTGATGCCCACACACAGGAAGGATGTCCATCACACAGGAAATGTAAAGGGAACACGCCCACATGATGTAGGGAGTTATAGTGGGTGGTTGCCATGACAGTGGTAATTCAAAGTACTACACATGTGTAAACATATATATATGGCTCTCTGGATAAGTATATGTACATATATTTCCACCATATGTCCTAGACATGGAGTGTAGCCCTGCCCTAGCCCCTATGGTCCCAAAGTTGTAGTGCAAGGGGATGTCAGGTATGTATAGCAGGTATATTAGTAGACTATTGCTACTGTCATTGGGATTGTCATCACAGACATGGTGTTGTGGGAGGTCACATCTGCTTATAACATGTGTGCCACTGGCTACTGACAGACATCCTAAGGACATCATTGTAAAGCACCACTGCTAGCATGTAATGCCCCTGTGGACTGCAGAAGGGATATTGGCCAACATATGTGGAAATTCTGACATACCCTGTACAGTCCAGAGGTATAAACATAAGCCCTTACTGCACAACATGTGTACCATGCCTGACAATGTGGATGTAGACAGCCAAGTAGATGGGTATAACATATAATGACTGGTATATATTTGCCACCATAGGTTATGCATTCACACACTACTGTCTGGCCTGACACATAATGACCGCTGGTACAGGTGTGCCATGGCCACATACTACCCACTAGATATTGACATACATCTGTACAGCATCCCACTGCTCTGTCTGACATACTTGACTTGTAAGGGAGGCCCGGCAGCAGTACATCTGGCAAGTAGCTGCTAATGACATCTCACTGGGTAAGTACAATAAGCTGCTAGGCATGTAACAATGCACTGTGCAGACTACAGGCAGACTGGCTCAACACTGGCCTACATCTCCTATGGAGGAATGCACATGTACCTGCATATATAGCAGGCTTAACAGGCATGTTACAGCACAGGGTAAGGTACACCTGTGTGAAAGTGCATAACCACAACCAATGTGAACACAGCCACAGCCACATATGGTAAGCTAGCATAATATTACAGTATATGGCCTATCTGTTCTACACCATGCTCATATGTGCCACTCACAGACTGACACTACAGATACTGGGCAGCTACACAGTTTGGTCTGATGGCTGTCTGTGGTATGGGACTTGTGTGTGTATGACCTTACAAACATGTACGCCAATACGGTACCATACAGTGGGGCAGCATGTAACATCAGATAGGAGGGGAACTAGAACAATGACATCTACCACAGTCTGTACACAGGCTACAGTACATATTAACAACACACACACTGTTGACATTCGCCATAAGTACACAGACCTCAGTACTGTACAAACATCCACAGATTGTCCAGGTTATGTCATGAAATATAACCCCTACTGTACATAACATGTGTAGGAGTCTGATATATCACTGGCTTGTTATCAGATATGATACTATTAATGGTGTACAGCACATATGCACCACTTCCTGCATGACATATATACAAAGGTTGACAGAGGTGTGGCTGGGAGCACATGCACAGGGCCACTATTGACATGTTGCTGTGATAACCTCATACATTTACTGTTGTAATGGGGTTTGTTGCAACATATGTCCTATGAGGGATATGACGTCAGTAGCTGTCATGGCCTTCACCATCTACAGACTGCAATCCTCACACTACCTTCTGCAGTCCACAGATAGATGCTCCATGGTTAACATATGAAACCAAAGGCACAACACTGCCTAGTCTGCAGATGACCCTGCAGATGGGGATTCCTCATAAACATGGAACTGACATGGCAGGTATTGAGACATGTACGACAGCCATATCCAGACAAACACTGTGAAACCAACATTACTCCAAATGCAGTATAGCAGCACTTACAGTCTGTAGTATGGTCCGGCACTTCCCCCTCTTGTTTGTTGCCCTCTCTCCACAGTGTATGTTATTAGAGGTAAATCCCCAATCCATCTGAGATGCTGTTTGCCAAACAATAGATCTAGTTCCTGCTCACAGTGAATGAAAAGGGCCAACACCACCGTGATGTTCCTAGATATTGGAGTGTGTTTCCATGCAATTGGCTATGGGAATGTTACCATATCTGTTCCACATGCAATCAGCTAGGGGAGATCTGCAATTTGTGCACAGGCCAATAGCTGATCATGAGCATCACTTAAAATACACATGGTGCTGCCTAAGCAAAGCAGGTGTGGGTCTCCACATCCACCAGAGAGGGAGTGGGAGAGGCAGAAAGAGGCAAATACATGTCAGGGAGGGGTGGGAGAGTAAAACTGAAACATGTTTGTGTCACACACCTACCAGCACAGGGTATCAAACCCCCGACAACTATGTAGTGCTATCACAGTTCGATGCAGTTACTGGATGCACCACATCATTTACCTGTTGTGGTGCACTCAGAACATATATGTGATGGTAAGTGACATCTGCAACAGGGATAAAGGTAGCTATACAGTAAGTGACATACACGTGCCTGTCCGCATGAACAGGTGCCATCGTCAACACAGCCACACTCTCACAGGGACACACACACATTTACACACTTGGCAGGGCCAGGAGTATAACTCATCAGTAGTGGGATTGCCACAACACATCACTGTGCAGATATCACATGCACCACACGGGTCATGCGGAGGTTGTATGGGCAACAATTATGAGGAGATGTCAGACATCAGACAGCATGCTTCAGTTTGCCCATGGGGGTTGTAGCGAGTGTGGATGTGGACATACAACACACACACATACACAAGCACACAGGGTTCCAGTACTGACATGCATGGGTGCATGTCTGCACAGGTGTGTGGTGGTCGACTGTGCCAGCAGGCTATATAAGGGTAGGCGATGGGTATACCTTGGCATCAGGCCACATGACAATGGTCTGCATTGTGGCTCAGGGCTGTAGTTTCTGCATTTACCTACACAGGTGGGTATTGTATCCCCCATCCAGTCATCTGGGTGACTATTGTGTGTGGCCAATGCCGTGCATCACTTGCCATGTATGTGTTCCTCAGTCCATGACATGGACAGTGTCTAGGATGTGCACACCTCGCACATGCATGTACAGTGACACGTGGAACTGCACCTGGGGTGTCTGGCCCATGTTGTGAACACAGATTATCATCAGATGTGCCAGTCTTGCCCACCTGTGGCAGGGACTGGTAATGGGCAGCAGGTTTACCCTGCACCTACATTGATAGCATGCTAATAGCATTCCCTGGTGTCAGTGGCATCTGTCCATACAGGGCATGTTGTCAGGCATGGTATGTCTGTTGTGAATCACATGTGAAGGCAGCACAGGTGGTGCAGGTGTCCATTGGGGAACATGAGGGAGGTACACTGTCTGCATGTCTATGCATATTGTACAGATGGGGAGGGTGACATGTAGTGCAATACCCACATATTGGCTGTTGCCTAGGCATGTGTAAGTGTATGACACATGGGTGAGAGTGTGCTCTTGGTAATACTGGGTTTGCTAACTGTGATTGCCTGGCCTTGATGTCACATGTATGGGTGTGGATATGCACCCCAGCCTCTCGGCTATTTCACAGCTGTTATCCCTGTACAGTGGGCATTGTGATATGTACTAGGGCCACCATATCACACACACACACACACACACACACACACACCTGTCTGAGAGTAGAACCCCTACATAACTAGTTTATTACACTACAGCACTATGCAGTTATAGTACACTCCATGGACATTACTGGAGTACTCCTTCCTCAAAGGTGTATTTCACATGGAATGAGATCAGCAGGATTGCCAAAGAAGGCTATATGATATGTACTGTGAGTGACTAGCCTGAAAAGCATTGCTCCCTACACAGACAGTGAGACACACACAAAACATCCACAACCGACATGTGTGGGTATAGAACCCCTGACAGAGGTCTATATCACACTACAGCATGGAGCTGTTATAGGACGCACCACAGGGATTACTGGATTACTCCTTCTCCAAAGGTGCATTTCACAGTGAATGACATCAGCAGGTTTATCAAAGTAGGGAATTTGAAATTTACTGCAAGTGACTAGCCTATGATGCATTGCTCCATACACAGACATTGAAACACACACAAAACATCCAGAACTGTCATGGGTGGATGGAACCCTAGTACAGTTCTACATCACACTCCAGCACTACGCAGTTACCGGATGCACTACAGAGATTACTGGGCTACAACCTTCCCAGAGGTGTAGTTCTAGGTGGGTGACATCAGCAGCCTTGCCAGAAGTGAGTATATGAATTGTACGGCATGTGAGTACCCTAAAAAGCATTGCTGTTTACACAATCAGACACAGACAGACACACACACAAATGCACACACAGACTCACACACACACAGTTGCTACGTCTGGGGTTAGAGCACCTACCTAACTACTTTATCACACTACAGCAGTCCGCAGTTACAGGATGCACTACGGAGATTACTAGGCAACAACCTACACAGAGGTGTAGTTCTAGGTGGGTGACATCAGCAGCCTTGCCAAAGGTATATGAATTATACAGAGTGTGAGTACCCTAAAAAGCATCGCTCTCTACACAATCAGACACAGGCACAGACAGACACACACACACAGACTTACACACACACACAGTTGCCACGTCTGGGGTTAGAACACCTACCTAATTACTTTATCACACTACAGCATTACGCAGTTACAGGATGTGCTACAGAGATTACTAGGCAACAACCTTCCCAGAGGTGTAGTTCTAGGTGGGTGACATCAGCAGCCTTGCCAAAGGTGAGTATGTGAATTGCATGGAGTGTGAGTACCCTAAAAAGCATTGCTCTCTACACAATCAGACATAGACAGACACACACACAAACACCCACACAGACTCACACACTCATAGTTGCCACGTCCGGGGTTAGAGCACCTACCTAACTACTTTATCATACTACAGCAGTATGCAGTTACAGGACGCACTACGGAGATTACTAGGCAACAACCTTTGCAGAGGTGTAGTTCTAGGTGGGTGACATCAGCAGCCTTGCCAAAGGTGAGTATATGAATTGTACAGAGTGTGAGTACCCTAAAAAGCATTGCACTCTACACAATCAGACACACACACACACACAGACGCCATGTCTGGGGTTAGAACACCCACCTAACTACTTTATCACACTACAGCAGTACGCAGTTACAGGATGCGCTACAGAGATTTCTAGGCAACAACCTTCCCAGAGGTGTAGTTCTAGGTGGGTGACATCAGCAGCCTTACCAAAGGTGAGTATGTGAATTGTATGGAGTGTGAGTACCCTGAAAAGCATTGCTCTCTACACAATCAGACATAGACAGACACGCACACAAATGCACACACACACACACACACACACACAAACACACACACAGTTGCCAAGTCCGGGGTTAGAACACCTACCTACTTTATCACACTACAGCAGTACACAGTTATGGGAAGCGCCACGGAGATTACTGGGGTACAACTCTCCCAAAGGTGCATTTCACATTGGTTTACCTCAGCAGGCTTGTCATAGTAGGGCTATGGGGAGGGCGGTGTGTGCATGGGCCATAACCCATTCATGTATAGGTTGACACGCCACATGCGGGCACACATGGGGTCATATGTCACAGGTACGTATATACAGCTGCTAGATGACTACTTTCTTGTACAGTCATGTTGCACAGCTGGCATGTGAACCACATAGTCTGTAATGCTGACAGATACTGGTGGCTAGTATCTGCAGTGAGTGACATCTACACCTCATGGGTTTGGGGCCCTTTGGCTGTGTGCTGGGTGGGACAGGCCTGGATGGCTCCTTGTCACAGATACATGTATAGAGCTGCTAGATGACTACTTCCTTGTACAGTCATGTTGCACAGCTGGCACGTGCACCACATAGTCTGTAATGCTGACAGATGCTGGTGGCTAGTATCTGCAGTGAGTGACATCTACACCTCATGTGTTTGGAGCCCTTTAGCTGTGTGCTGGGTGGGACAGGCCTGGATGGCTCCTTGTCACAGTGACCCTCTTCCACACATCTATGTACATCTACCTTTGGCTTATTATAGTGTGTTGTCCTGACATATATGTCTGTATTCCTATCCACTGTGTGTGCAAGGCATGAGTGGTGCACACTGACAACTGTCTGCACTAACATCTGCAACTGCTAGATATGTCTATTCCACTGGTGTTTGTAGTCATGGCCTTCATGTGTTTCAGTGTGTGAGCATGCCCAGTATGGCCATCTGTATTGAATCTGTGGATCGTGTCCAGGTAGTTTGTGCTGCGATGCTGTCCTTTGTGTTGTACACCTCCAGATAGCATGCTGTTTCTGCAGGGTATCCATCGATCATTTGGCTTTGACTGTTACATTTCTGCATAGCAGGTAGGGCACATCCAACTGTTTATACAGTTCTACACAGGAGTGGGGGGAGGGCACACCTGACTATTATTACATTACTATGTTGGATGGGGGGACACACCTGACTATTTCTGCATTTCTACTTAGGGTTGGGGGGCACACCTGACAGTTTTTACATTACTATGTAGGATGGGAGGGAACACCTGACTATTTCTACAGTTCTACACAGGGGTGGGGGGGGGCACCTGACTGTTATTACATTACTATGTAGGATGGGTGGGCACACCTGACTAATTCTACTTTTCTACACAGGGTTGGGGGGGCACATCTGACTGTTATTACATTACTATGTTGGTTGTGGGGGGGCACACGTAAAACATGTACACATTCACTATGACTGTACTGGTATGTCAGGTATTCCATTTCATTCTGTATTGCTAACTATCATGCTGACTAGAGGCATACCAGTGTACTACAGTTCATGGCATTGGTTGCTCTACATATTATTGTCTGCCATCCTAACCTTCAGAACTAACATCCCACTACCTGCCGTGCTGTGGTCTGTCTGTGTAGGCCTGGGGGGGGTAACCATAGCCATCATTCTAGGGCCATGCCACAGGCTCTGTTTGGGTTTGTCTACACCTGTCCTGCTGGCTGAGTCTGTTGGGTATGTGAACCAGCCTGACTGGCATGTGTGAATCATATGGACACACATGTCGCACAGCACATTTCCTGCAGTGGGTTTTGTCACCCTGTGTAGTACTGGCTACTATGGTGACTCCAGTATGTGTTGCAGATGTCATGGTGCCACTGTGGGTGTCTACTGTCTGCTGCCATAACATTCAGCCACCCAATTCCCTTGCATGCTCACATCCATACCATAGCTACAGGTAACAACACATTCTACTCCATTTGGCAATTGGTAGGTTGATTGACTTACCTAGAGAGTGTGCCAGACTTGCGCATGGTGTTGGAGGGCTGCCTATGTCAGATGCACATAGTACACTCCCTATACATGGTTGAGCACAAGTAGTGTCATATTTGGCATCCCTTTTACTGTATGTGCGAATCAGAGAGAGGTGTCATTCCCTGGGTCCCTGCTGTGTCAGTGCATGTGCTATGCGTTGCCTCTTTGCCAAGCCCAGGGCATACTGGGCATGCCTCCTTCTGCTAACTGGGGCAGATTCAGACTGTTCCTCCTCTGGGCCTCTCTGTATCTGTGCAGGCCTTGGCATTGATGGGGGGCTGTTTGGGCCTGCCCAATGCTGTTCCTTCTGCAGCTGTTTCCGCAGGATCATATTGTGTAGCATAGCACATACCATAACAATTTGGGTACATGTAGCTGTTGAATACTGTCTCTATCGGATGTGTCCAGACACCAGAACCGTGACCTGAGCATCCCAAACACATGCTCTATTATATGTCTGGTCTGTGCGTGTGCCTCATTATGGCGTTGTTGTTCAGGTGTGTGTGCATTTCTGATGGGTGTCATCAGCCACAGCTCTAGTGGGTGCTCAGCATCCCCCACTAGGTGACCGTAGAGGATATCCACATTGGCAAATCTCTGGTACAGCTGTGTCAGATGCCATATGTGGGAATTGTCATAGCTTCCAAGGCAGCCAGCACACACATTTATTATAATGCCCTGGGCATCACAAATAACCTGGCAGTTGATGGAGGGGATGCCCCTGCAGTTGATGTAGGCCCTACCCTGCTCACCAGGTGGTGCTTTGATGCATATGTGCTTGCTGTCTATAGCACCTACAACCCCAGTGTATTCTGCTATTTTGTGGAAGAGATGCATATTGCTGGTCAACACATCACGGGTATTGAGGAAATATACATGCTCACTGGCATGTGCTGACATGGCATCCAGGAACTGGTGGAATACTCTGGATGCTGATGCCTGTGAGATCCCCATGATATCCCCAGTTGTGCTTTGGGAGGTACCTGTGGCTAGTATACCTAAGCCTGCACATACCTTTGTGTCCACTGGGATGGGTTTCCCTTGGTCAGTTTGGTGTGTCAGGTGTGGTCGGCACAGCTCAACAATTTGCTGTAGGAGGTCTCTATCCACCTTATAGCACTCCACTGTCTCCAGCTCATGTAGCCCCTGATAGGTTTCCCTGGGTCTGCACTCTCTTCTCCGTTTCCTCACTGTGGGTTGTTCAGCAGCATTCACATCCTCACCACCCTCAGCCTCTTGCATATGTTGTTCTATGTTGCCTGCTGCAGCCCTTCTCATTTTGCGGGTTTGCTTGTTAAAATTTCCCCGCTTGTATACACTGGTGGTGTTGAGTGTGGGAAAAAACAGAGGGGAAGATGTTTTCTTAGTTTATAGTAGTGTTCTGGACTGGGCTGGTCTGCTGCCTGTATAATTGGCTGATTCTGATACATTTCACCTGCCAGCTAAGCTAGTTCTCCTTGTATCCTTTCCTACTGATGTTTTCCCTTCTCATTGCCTTCCTGTTTAAGCCTGTGTGCGCGCCGTGCTAACAGAGCACTCATATGTGCACACTGCTGCTATTTCTTGGTGTAACTTCTTTTTTCTTCCTGTAAATCCTGGTGTGCAGTGCACACACCCGCTTACGCTTTGTATAGAGTGCTAGGCAGGTTTAGACACACACCCTAGCTTAGCTGTGCTACACTAGGTGCAAACCCAAGCCACAGGGCTCCAATCCACTTACAGTATGCCTGACACACCCACCCATGATGTCACCTACCTCCTAGTCAGCTACTCATACTCTTACACTGTTGGGACCTGCCTCACATGCTGGGGAAAACTGGGATTCACTATCATTCCCCTCATTTGCATAGGATTGCCTGCTAATGCATAGTTGCATGTCTCACACTGAGCCACCCCCCCCCCTTAGCAACCACTATTCACTGGCCAGGTTGTCTTCTGCCTGCCTATGACTTGCATGGCAGTATACTGATTTTAGTTAGAATGCTTGTTTTAGGTTTATTTTATTATTTTCCCCCGATCCCGTTTGCGCTCTGCTGCCCTATGCTTACACAGCCAAGATCGGCATGACATAACATAAAGGTTGATATCTTTATTTATTGTATTGTTTGCAATGCCAATGGCCTTCTACTTGGCAATTGGCATGCTTCCTCAATGATATGCAGCCTTTATTTGGAGATGTCATAGCTCTGTTTTGGAGTTTGCAGTACCGTACTCGGTTACTAACTGAGTACATTTCGGCATATTATGCTAGTCCTGCATGCCCTGATTCCTGCTTTCTGGATGGCAGATTTACCTCATTTGCATGCTTTTCACCTGCAAATGGGGTAATTTGCATACGGGGGCTGGGAACGTGCAGCACTAGTGCTAGAGCGCTCGCACACGTCAAACATGCACTTACGTGGATCGCTCGGCTGCCATATTGGCAAAATTTCCTCTTACACTAATCATGTACACCGTGCAAGCATTTGAAAATCTGGGGGCTTCTTTTATTCACTGCTTTCATCAATAAGACTTCTTCAGCAACAATGTCATCTTTAAAAGCACAGAGCCTTATATACATTTGTATCATCTAATGAAAATAAAAATCACTTAAACAATTAATTAAACAAAGAGCATTCTGACTCATAAAAAACTTTTTCATAAAACTTTATAAATAAGTACTTTCTCAAGAAAAAGTTAATAAGCACTCATTTAAAAAAAATAAAAATATATGTGTGCAAAGATCACTTTAAAACTTTAAGTCGTATGTCTTTCAAAAAACATTTGATGTTAACCATGTCATTTAAACCAGGATGTTTGTCAGCTCCTAGTTTAACTTGACACATAGCTTCCCTCTTTTCTACCTTGTTTTTATAGTTACTATCCCTTAAATCTGAAGGAACTGATTCCAATACAGAAAATATTTTTTTTTGTATTTCTTGCAAATTCTGGAATATTTAAATAATGTGTTATTTTCATCTTTTGTTTTAATAGAGTACATAAGCTCTTTAATCCTTTTTTTCTAAACTCCTAATAGTTATACCCACATAAAAGGCATTAAAGCCTAACACAAACTTATATATAACAATCCTTCGGACATGCAAGAAAATCTCCCAGGAACAGTAACAGTATGCTGTATATGGTCCAGTAAAATGTAGGGCCCTCTAAAATAAACCTACGGACACAGCAGAACCCGCACTTATACATCCCTTTACTTTTATTGGTTGGCACAGAAAATATCTTAGTACTTTCATTTTGTAACATGTATTTAAAATTATTGGTTTTAGTATAAACAAATGGGCGGCCACGGTGGTGCAGTGGTTAGCATTGCTGCCTCACAGCAAGAGGTTCTCCGGTTCGATCCTCGGCTGGGGTGCCTTCTGTGCGGAGTCTGCATGTCCTCCCTGTGGTCGCGTGGGTTTCCTCCGGGTGCTCCGGTTTCCTCCCACATCCCAAAGACATGCTGCAGGTGGATTGGACACTCTAAATTGGCCCTAGGTGTGCGTGTGAGTGTGCCTTCTGTGGAAGGTTGGGCGCTGGGCTGGCAACTCGACACCGTAAAACTCCACTGCCATTCAATGTGCGGACAAGGCGATCCGCTGTGGCGACCCCTAACCGGGAAAAAGCCGAAAGAAGAAGAAGAAGAAGGTTTTAGTATAAACAAATCTTGGAGAACAGTCAATGGTTTTGAATAAATCACCGTTACCCTCTAATATCTTCCAGTTTCCAATAATTACTGCACGAATAGCGTGACAGTGCACTGACATATCTAAAAAACATGCCATGGTTCTGTCCATGCAAAAAGTCCCTTTTAATTCATTATTATTATTTTTACAACTATTGAAAGGTTTAAGTAAAATTGGTGGAAACAAGGTGTTCCTTTTGAACCTAACTTCTTCCCCTGTTTGTACTAAAAGAATCTTTATTATAAACTCTACAGATGAATAAAAAAAGTTATAAAACTAACTTCTATAAACTTGTTATCATCAGTTGTCATTCTAGAGGCTTTAATAAACCTCCCCCTTGGTATATTCTTTTTAATAAATTGTGCATGGTTGCTCCTATAATGTAGATAGCTGTCGGAAAACATATTTTTCCTATAGATACAGCTATCAAATGTCCTTGTTTCACTAATGCACCTAACAGTAAAATCCAAAAAGTTGACTGTAGATCCTATTTTTCCTACTGTAAACTTTAAAAACTCAGAATGTTGGTTCAAATAATCAACAAATAACAAACATTAATTGAATGCACCACCTATTACAAAAAAACAAATCATCTACGAGCTATAATAAATAATTTAACTTTTTTCCATAACAGGGGCTAAAAAATAAGATTCTCACTAATCTAAAACCAAATTGTCAAAGGCAGAGACCACTGCAGACTCTATTGCCACCCAGTTGACCTGCCTATAATACTTCTTATTAAATGAAAAGTAGTTGTTTTCTAACAAAATTTTTCAATAAGATACAATAGAAACTAATCTTTTCGTTGGATGTGTCAGTATACTTAGTCAAATATAATCTTACATATTCTATCCCAGTGTCTTGGGGAATGCTAGTAAGAAGGCAAACTTTACCATCATACACATACGTGTCATTAAATTCACAAAATTTAGCTAAAGAAATCCCAGGATTCCTTTTTATAGGAGGGCAGCTTCTGTACTAATGGGTTCAACACTGCATCTAAAAACAATGAAATTCCCTCTGCAATATTGTTTAGGGCTGACATGATAGGCCTAAAGGATGGGTGGATAGGATCTTTGGGAATCTTAGGAATTTCAAACACACCTATGGCAGGATTTTCAGTTTTAAGAAAAATATACAATTCAAAATCAATTACAATGTTCATAAAACACTCATGCAGAACTGAATGTTAAACTTGTAACTTGCATGAACATCATTCAATGAAACCAATATATACTCTTCTACATTGTTTAACATATTTTCCATAGATGTGACATAAGCAACACTATAATTACACGCCCCTCACCCTTGTCAACTTTCTTAAACCTAAGTTTTGAATTTTGTTTTAGTTTCCTTAATGTTGTTCTTTTATTTAAATTATACCATGCTGTCTTACTCTTGTAGTTAACAATTCTCTAATTTCTTTATCACGCATTAGTCCAAAGACTTTTAGGGTATTATTTCACAATGGATTAAAAGTCAAAGGTTTTCTTAATAAAGTACTATGCAAATCAATGTCATTAAATACATATTTTAAATTTAAATTTTTAGTGAAAAATATTCCTTAGTTATATCTTCTCTTTCTGTAGGTATACAATTCAAGCCTAATTTCAATATCAAACATGAATAGGCTTTAAAATTCTTCTTTTCCCAGTTAGGGGTCACCACAGTGGATCACCTGTCCACTCATGATTGGCAGTGGAGTTCCACAGTGACAAGCTGCCAGCCCGGCACCCAACCTGCCACAGAAGGCACACACATGCATGCCTAGGGCCAATTTAGAGTGCCCAATCCACCTACAGCATGTCTTTGGGAGGAAACCGGAGCAACTGGAGGAAACCCACACGACCACAGGGAGGACATACAGATTCCGCACAGAAGGCACCCCAGCCAAGAATTGAACTGGAGAGCCTCTTGCTGTGAGGTGGCAATGCTAACTGCTGCACCACTGTGGCCACCCATGAATAGGCCTTAAAATAAAGTTGGATAAATTGAAAATTTTAGTGTCATAACTCACTACTTATCCGTATAGAGTCTGTTCTCTTCTGCCCTCAAGTTTTCTCTTCCGTTCAGTAACTGTCCTTCTCATAGACCACAAAAAGATTTCTTTGACCTCATATCCAAAAAAACACCTTCTGAAGTGTTGCTGTGCCCAGTGGAGTAGAGGGGCAGTTCAGAAAATTCATCCATAGCATTCACACTCAGTTAAGGCTTTGCACATCTGATTCTTAGACAGAAAAAACTTCTGTAGGAACGTCACAACTAGCTGCTTCAGTAGGGATAGAAATACAATTGAAGGAACCATCCGGCCCACTGGAAAAAGGGAAAGCACTCATACCCTCATTTCTAAAGGTGGAATGGCTTTTAGAAGAAACTGGTACCTTGTTCTTTATAAAAAAATGGATCAAAAAGGTATATGGAGTCTTTATATCATAAGCTACTCTATGTCTTTTTGAAGTGTCACCGTTTTCTCAAATTAGTCACTTGTAAGCAGTACAAGCATGGAATTAATCTGATCATCCACCTTAAGGATATTCTCTCTATCTTCTTTCATTAGGCTGATTTTTTTAACATTTTGATTATTCACAAGTGCATGGACAGAGTGTTAAAAAACAATTATGTGTACTTTGAAGGTGAATAATTCCAGCAAATAAAAGGGGTGGTCCTGGGAACCTCCTGTGCCCCTGTTTTTGCCAACATTGTAATGTGCTACTGGGAACAGTATGTGCCTCCTGGATTCAGCAAGCAGCCATGCAGGAATAAATTATTCCTACATGGCAGGGACCATTCCTGTTCAGCATGGCAGTGCGCCATACATATGTATGAAGGTGTGCTGCCATCCTGTAAAATGGACATGGTTCCATGTACGAGCACAGGGGGTGTGTCTGAGAGCAGAGCTCTCACAATACACACATCCCCTGCAATCCAGAATTGCCATTTGGCAATTTAAAATGAGTGAGAACACTCATAACACCCCCAACCCGTCAGGGTAAGAAATCTTGACAAAGCCATAAAAGACAATCATCCCTACCAATCCAAAAGTTGATAGAATAACAGATTTATCATAAGCACACAGCACACACCTCCCAACCTGTCAGAGTAAGGAATGTGGACAAAGTAATAAGAGACAATCGTCCCTACAAAGCAGAAAGTTGATAAAATAACAGGTTCAGCATTAACATGGATATTCTGAAGGGTACAAATAAAAAAACACAAGAAATACATTTTTTTAAATATATGCAATAAAGTTTAAGTGTAGCTGAAACGGCACAATAAGTTAAAAAGCAATAGACATCCAGCATACATATAAGTGCAATAGTGTAGTGGTTAAAACATATGCCTTGCATGTAATCATTAATGGTTTGAGCCTTAACAAAGCCATTTCCATTTTGTATGTGTAAACATTAAAATTAATTTTTTTTGTATATTTATGTAAGAAGTAACTGATTTTTCTCAACCAGAGTAGTGTATTAGGCCCAGATGTGAGATGTTAGTGTAATAAAGTAGTAAAAACCCCATATAAACAGAAGTGCTCCATACAGTATAGTCACACAAGAATAAATTAATCACAGCACATTGGGGGATGTCAGGGAAGGTAAATAAATCTGTATTATGTAATGAATGATGAATCAACCCCAATATAATAAAACATAAGCAATGCTAAGCATTGCACAGCTATGTTGACCATGTATAAGTATTGTGTACATATGAATACTAAGCAATGAATAGCCCAGCAAAGTGGATTTGCCCATTGGTAAGCAATGCTGAATCTGCCCCTTTAAGCACTGCCAACTTTAGCTAAGCAGGTTTGCCCGTAGCTTAGCTTAGCTCAGCTCAGCATTTTCAAAACTATCCAATCATGGCAAAGGGCAGGAAATTGTCCGTATTTAAACCCTGCAGGTGAGAATACAGCTCATAACTGGTTGTAGCTCTCCACTGTAGGCAGCATGGCAGGTGTTGGAGAGGGCATGCACTTCCAGATGCAGTGCTGGGGCATACAGGAGTCCAAGGTCATGGTAGGACTCCTGGTAAAAAAAACATGACATGACACTGCTGCAGGGCCAGTACCAGGGCTCCCAATAGAAAGCGGAAGCCTGGGAAAGTCTTGATCATGATCTCACCAGTGCCACTGGTATCCTTCAGACTGGTGAGCAGGTCCGGCACCACTATGCCGATTTGAAACAGAGGAAGAGGGAGCTCTTGGACCAGTGGGTCCAAGAAGCAAGCGACATGGGAGATGTCTCAGCATTATGCAAGTATTCATAGAAATAATTGTTTACCAAAATCCAGCCTGTGTATGTGATGGATAGGTATGCATAAATGCTTCTCTATTTTCATTACAGCCACAGCTGAGCAGGCTGTGAACCAGGAAGTCCATGCCAGCAGGTTGCAAAGGCTGCATCGTGAAGCTGGTGAGTAACAATCCTGCTTGTAGTAGTCATACCAAATAAATATAAAGGAGTAAAATGTCACCTGGCACTATAAAAATGTGTATCTTTTCTACCGAATAAACCAAACAGTATGACAGTAATAGTCCCATATAGGTCATATTTAAATAAAAGTGTAACTGCCTGGCAATAAAGTTCTAAATTCTGGACTGGTTGTGTTTACTCTGGTATTGTATGGCTTCACATACTACATTCACCAAGATCTGACATGTGAATAATACTGTTGTGTCAACTGTTTCTCACACTGTGCTACATAAAACATGTCTAGGAATGTCTGTATAAGAATGTTGTAATTACAAGGTCAGATTGTACAACCAAGAGAGACTTAGACAGAAAACACTGAAAAAGCAGACTGCCCTTTCTGAATAGCTCACTCTGATGAAACACAAATTCTTGTATTTTTAGCACACACAGCCATGGTTCAAATCCCGGGAGTGATAGTAAGCTGTATGCATAAAATATTAACTAGGAATCTGGGAATATGTGCAGAAACAGTCAGGTGGTGTTAACAAACATTCCCCCACAGGTCTACCAGATAAGAGAAGTAGAATGTAGCTATAAGACGGTTGAAGTATACACTGTGTACAAACATACCACTGCCCAAACAAAGACCATAGGGTGTTGTAATAATACCTGCAGAGTAATGATTAGAGCAATGATCATTAAAGCTGTGAGTACTGCAAGGATATACAAGTTGTTAATTAACATCTCTCTCTCCCCTCACCATGTCTGCAACAATAATCTAAACACACGCATCAATGGGTATGTTTTACACCTAACCTACTATTGGAACCTATGTCCTATTGTTCAACAAATATTGAAATGTTAAAAAACAAATAGCTGAAATATAATAATCCAATAGGAAAGAAAAACACCAGTTAATGCGATGGCAGAACAATATGCTCAATGTTCAAGTTTGCGTGGATGGAATACGGTTGCAACTACTAGGCAGTATTCACTTCACCAAAAATCAACGTCCATACGAGATAGTTTATAACAGTTTATTAACAAACAGCAACGGCAAGCGCTTTCACCATAAAAGGCTTCCTCAGGCCAACTGCATAGTTTAATTAACAATCTTCTTATATATTAATCAATTTAATTACATCATTTCCTGTTATCAATTAAGTAAAAATATTTTTCATAACATTACATAAATTTCAAAATGCTTATATATGAAGTTAAAAATAAAAATATCTATATGATATACATTAAAACGATATGCATCCATTTTAATATTCTTAAAAATATATAAAAAGATGTCATACCTAGATGATATATATATAATAAACTGATATGCAATATATATATATAAACTAAAATACAATAACATACTAAATGGACCTTAGCTAATGATAGAAATACTATTATATACTCTAAGGAATGTCTGCAATAATATTCAACAATTAATAATATCATATATAAACAATAAGTATGTAAGGAATCCTATAAATAGCTAAACATATGCTATTTCCTCAATGGTCTAACTTCATATATAAGCATTTTGAAATTTATGTAATGTTATGAAAAATATTTTTACTTAATTGATAACAGGAAATGATGTCATTAAATTGATTAATATATAAGAAGATTGTTAATTAAACTATGCAGTTGGCCTGAGGAAGCCTTTTATGGTGAAAGCGCTTGCCGTTGCTGTTTGTTAATAAACTGTTATAAACTATCTCGTATGGACATTTATTTTTGGTGAAGTGAATACTGCCTAGTAGTTGCAACCGTATTCCATCCACGCAAACTTGAACATTGAGCATATTGTTCTGCCATCGCATTAACTGGTGTTTTTCTTAAATATTGAAATGTGTTTCTGTTAATGTTCCATGTTGAAATACTATCATTGGTGGCCTGTTGCTATCAATGTAACCTGCATGCCGTTGTAATGGCCACTGTGGTTCCATATATGCATGTGTTCTGTTTGCTATGCAACTGTCCCAAATCTGTTGTTTTGGGTTAATGGAAATATCTATGCATGCTGTTATAACTAATCCTGGATTGTGCTGACTATTACTAACCCACATATGTTCTAAAACTGTAACACCATGCCACATTTGGGAAGGCCGGTCCCAGCAGACCGAACTCTCCCACCTCAGCTGGCCATGGCACTGGGCCCCAGCACATCTGGGACCCACTCAGCAACCTCCTCGTCTGTTGGTCCTGCACCACCTTCAGGTGGAACCACCTCAGGGGATGGGGCTCGCCCTCCCCGGGAGTGGGCATGACAGGATACTGTCACCCAAAGCCAGGTCCGGGGTTTGGTGTGTAGCGATCTCCAAAAGGTGTTTGGAGATCTGCTACGCCAGCTTGAGGGCTGCATGGTGCAATTAGATGATCAGCCTGCCCCTAGTGCTCAGCCCCCAACACAGCCACCTTCGGGGCCTTGAAGGTACAGTGGTGACTGCCCATGGGTGGGGACCTCAGTCCCACTGTTTCCATTTGGGGGCTCATGGGCTTCCGATTTCCAAACACCCCTCCCCGTCCAAGGTGTATACCCCCTACATGTGTCATATACTGTCCCTGTATGCTGTCTTGTCTGTTTTGTCTGTCTTACTACCCAATCTACATCCCCAAATATACCTACTATCCTTCCCCAACATCCCACTCTCACCTTAAAAAAGGGGCAATCTGTTCCCAAAAAAAAAAAATTCACCCCATACGTAGCTGTCCATTTCACACATGTGTCCACTGGACACATGCAATCTGGTCTAATTGGCTTCACAACACATTATTGTTGATCCTCACTCCTCTCTCAGGGGGTTGAGTGTCCAAATATATCTCTGAATTCAGTATATATGCACAGCTGTTGCTGTAGAAGAAATGGGAAGCTATGGACCTTCCCTACACCCGTCTTGCACATCCCTAGCTACTTTCCCTATTGTCTTTCCCTCTGCATGCCCCTCTTTTCACTACTTTCCTACCACCCCTTTTTTCTTTTCTTTTAAAGAAATTAGCATGGGGTTAAGCAGGAGTAAGCACTTTTAAGCAGTAGTAAGTGGGATTAAGCCGGTTTATATGGTGCTAAGCAATGCCTACACAGATTAAGCACTTTTCAGGCTGTCTATAAGCATATTTAACCAGCAGTTAGCATTGCCTACCGCTGCACAAACCCACTTACAACTGCTTAAAAGTGCCTCAATCACTAAGTATCCAACAGCCCTTGCTCTGCCCAGCAACAAAATAATCAGCCCTTGCAAGTTTCAAATTCAGGACCCTGCACACCACAGCAAGTTACCACTAAGCCATCTGAACTGTAGATACGTGTGAAGTTTTCTCAAACATATCATGCAGCACAGTCATTCAACAGTAGGGAAAATGTATATACATATATATATATATATATATATATATATATATATATATATATATATATATATAGATTCATAGGTTGGTACTAGGCTATCGGCCCTAGGGCCTATACAAGCCCTGCCATAACAATTCCCTGGATATTTCTTCCCACACTATTTACTTCCCTGGAACCCTGTCTAGCAGGGTGACTGACATGATCCCTGGGGTGAATTTCCTATCTCCCATCCAATCGTCAAGGTTCCTTTTTAAGAGGGCCACAGAGGTGCTCTGGTTGACATGTATGGGCAGTTTATTCCAGAGTATGGGGAGTCTCTGGTCAGGAACCTATCCCTCCAGCATGTTTTGTTCATTGTGATAACAAGGTTTAGATCCCTGGAGCGTGTGGCTCTGAGGGATTGGAATTTCTTTAAGTGGAGCATGTCCAACAGCTCAGGGTTTGACATGGCCTTGTATGTTAAGCAGAGATCACCTCTGAGTAGATGATATGCCACAGAATATAGCTGGAGTTTTTTTTAGACAGTCAACATAAGGCATCTGCTTTAGGCCTGTGATTCTTTTAGTGAGGTATTTTTGTGGCCTTTCCAGCTGTTGCAGATGTCTTGTGAGGTACATACCAAATGGGGCATTGTACTCTATAATGGGTCTAATGAGAGATGAGTACAGTGGGACAATGACCTCCTTTTTTCTGGATGAAAAGCCTGCCCTTAATGATGAGGTGTGCCACACAGAAGGATTTCCTGACTGTTGTGGCAATGTGGTTATCGAAGGTGAGACCACTGACCACCTGTGTCCCTAAGTTTCTCATCACACTTTCAGTGTTTAGTGTACTGCCACCTATGTGGTAATTCATGGGTACATGGTTTTTCCCAAAGGGGATAACTATACATTTCTTGGCATTAAGCTTGAGCCCATGGCTCTGGCACCAAGCATCTGTTTCTGTAAGGCCCTTTTGTAGAATATCCACATCATTTGGGGATTCAGTAATGGCTTCCAGTTTGCAGTCATCTGTGAACTGTGTTAGCCAGAGTCCCTTAGTGTTGGCCTGTACTTCAGAGAAGTAGATGCCAAACAAGAGCGGTCCCAGGACTGAACCCTGAGGTACTCCACTTGTCACTTGTCTGGAGCTGGATTTGGAGTTGGTTACTTTTACAGTCTGGGTTCTGTCAGTAAGCCAGTTGGTGACCCATCGAGTGTCATAGGGATTTATGTCCAGCTTAGTAAGTTTATCTATGATTCCAGAGTGGGGGATGGTGTTGAAGGCCTTGGCGAGGACCAGATAGGCTGTGTGGACCACCTTACCCTCATCCACAGCTCTGGAGACTAATTTGAAGAAGTCAATCAGGTTCAGGAGACAAAATCAGCCCTTCACAAACCCAAATTGGGTGGGGTCCAGTATTTGAAGGTTGCCAATGTCTTTGTTTATAAGTTCCATCATGATACGTTCCATGCCCTTGCAGATCAGGCTCATTAGACTGATGGGATGGTAGTTCCCGGGATCCAAGGTGGATTCCCCCCTTGTGGAGTGGGATAACTGTAGCTGTGCGCCACTCAGTGGGCATGAAGCCTGAGGTGAGACTATGATTGAACATAACACTTAGGTGAGGTGCCAGTTCATTTTGTAGTTCATGTAGTACACACACAGGGATGTCATCTGGTCCCATGGATGCTGTATTTGTAGCTTTGGAGAGTGCAGTTTCTACCTGTGTGGCCGTGATTACCGGAATTTAGCAATCTTTTGGTATTCAGATGGGCCATTTAGGGGGTGAGAGCATTAAATATACTTGGGATCAGTATATTTAATGCCATTCTGTTGTAGTTCAGAGCATATCTGAGCATTGCCATTTAGATTCTTGACATAACTATAGAATGCCTTGTGGTTGTCTTTGGAATCTTTGGCAATTTTATTTTCATAACTAGCTTTCAAGGATTTTATGAGGGATTTCAGCTTCTTACTGAGGCTGGTAAGGGAGTTTTTTGCATCCTGAGATTTTCTTCTTTTCTGCAACAGTTTCTTTCTTCTGTTGTATAGTTTGTTTATGGCATGGGACCACCAGATTGGCTTCCTTTTTTGGAAGAGAGTGTCTTGGTTCTATTTGGAATTGCACAATTCATGCACAAGTGGATATGCTTGTACAGTGCCTTAGTGTAGGATTCAGCAGTTGAACTTTCAGCTCCTATCTGTGTCACTTCTGACTTGAGTAGCATGAAGTTGGCTTTGGAGACGTTTTTACAGAGGTTTCCTTACTGGGGGGTGGGGGTGGGATGTGGATGTCAAGGGTGATTTGCTTATGGTCAGACCTCACCAATGAGTGGGTGACCACTGGTGTGGAGCATCTGTCTTCCATGTTGGTAATGACCAGGCCTAGGATATTGGAGCCCCTGGTGGGACAGTGGATTAGTTGATCCAGGGCATTGGAATTTATGAATTCCAAGAACCATTGGGAAAAGGTGTTGGTACCCGAGTAGTTTTCCCATTTAATGGCAGGGTAGTTGAAATCACCCAGTATTAGGGTGTTTGGCTGTATCTTAATATTTTCCAGTATGTTTAGAAAGGTGTAGTGAGAATCTTGGGGCATGGTGGGGGATCTGTAGCAAGCTACAATTTGGATAACAGTCTTACCTAGTGTTAGTTGTGCCTGGAGAATTTCAGATGCATTGCGTTGGGCTACTAGCCTGGAGGTGTGAATATTCTTGGTGAATATGGACACTCCTCCACCTTTGGTGTTTCGGTCTTGGTTTGGTGGCCGAAAAGTGTGGTAAGAGTTGTAGCCTGTTATTGCAGGGGTGCTCTCTGGAGCCTTGAACCAGGTCTCAGTTACTGCACAGATAGCAATGTTCTCCATTTTTAGGAGTACCTCAAGAGAGTGCATTTTGAGGTTTAGACTTTTAGCATTGAGTAGCATTACCTTCAGATTTTGCATGCTTGTATCTGTTATGGTGGTGGTTTTGTCCTTTGAACCTTGCCTAAAAAAAGCACTACAGGGGGTGGCAAAAGCTTTAGCCAGTAACCTGAAGCCCAGGGGTGACAGGTGCAGACCATCTCTGGCAAAGCATCGTGGTTTGTCGATCATGTCATCCCAGGCAGACAGATACTGGATTCCCTTTGAATGACACCAGAAGCTTAGCCAATTGTTGTCATCAATCATGTTGTCCTTATACTGTCGTATCATTCTAGGTGAAGGCAGGATGCTACTCAGGGCTCGGGTCATACCTGCCTGGGCCACATGATCCGAGAGCTCTTCCATGTCTCTCTTCATGTAGTCCAGGGAGGTAAGTCTCAAGTCATTCACACCAACATGGACAATGACAGAGTTGTATTTGTACTTGTTGTGGAGTGACTTGAGTGCATATGTTATGCGGCGAATCCTGGCACCCAAAAGGCAGCTGACTGTAATTTTCTCCTTGTTCAGCCTGGTGAGTGGGACATCAGTGTGCCTGACTATAGAGTCATCTATGACTAAAATGTTGGGTATGTTGTCTTGCCTTAGGGGCTGGTGTTGGGTGGCACACTGGTGTTGTGAGTTATGTGTCACTTTGGTTGTGACTGGTGTTTGTTTGGGTTTCAGAGGTCCTTCTTGCTTGAGCAGGTTAATGTTAAGGGCCTCTGCATATGTGGGTTTGGTGTTCCTATGTGTGGGTGTTGATGGTGTGGGATTTGAATGGCTATGTGTTGCTTGAGGTGTAGTGCAGGTGTTAACCTTCTCCTCTTGACTGTGTAGCACAATCTTGGCTGGAGAGAGCTTTGCTTCCAGTTTGGCTATGTAAGTGCATCTCTCGCAGGTTGTTATGCTGGGTGGTAGGAGGAGAGGGTTGTCTGTGTACATGAGACAGTTGCTGCATTGCCCCAGTATGCCCAGATTCACCAGGTGGACAGGAGAAATCAGCGGAAGCTGACCCTTGGACATGCCTGTTTAGGTGTTTTTTGTGAAGTACAAGAGCTGTTTTCCCTTACCTTTGCAAGGTACTTTGCAATTATATATATATATATATATATATATATATATATATATATATATATATATGCATATATATATATATATATATATATATATATATATATATATATACATATGTGTGTGTGTGTGTGTGTGTGTGTGTATGTAGTGCATTCGGACATCGGATCAACACTGTGAACCTCTCACTGCAAAACATCTGACCAAAGGCACTGTAAATGGGGGTGAAGGGGCCCAAAATAGGGACATTGCGTAATTATTGCCATTATCCCTTCCTCCACAGCTGAACTGTTCTGCCTTGCAACAAAATAACCAGCCCTTGCATGTCTTGAACTTGCAAGGACCCTGCACAACATAGCCATAACAAGTTACCACTAAGACATCTGAGCTGTAAGATGTTGGGTTGACTTCTCTAACATATCATGCAGAACAGTCAGTCTACCATAGGGAATGTACAATGTGGAAGCACTAAACATTCTAATGATACACACACACACACACACACACACACACACACACATATACATATATATATATATATATATATATATATATATATACACACACACACACACACACACACACACACACACACACACACACACACACATATACATGTATAAATATATATATATATGTAAAGAGAGTATATATAGAGGGTTCACAGAATATCAGATAGCCATTATTCCTACAAGTTGCCATCTTTTCAAATGGCCAGCGTCTGATTATTTCCTACAAATGAGAATTATTGCATGAAACATATACCCAGATACAATGCAAAAGACATGACACCACACAGTTTGCATACATATAAATGTTTATTTGTTTACTATTTCAGTTGTTTATGCCATTTCTTATAGCATTTAGGTGTTTGAAATACATAATAACTGATTAATGCACCTCTCAAAGAAAACATATGATACAGTAATCTGCAAAAAATAATATACTTTGCTGTCTAGGCTAAAGCCTTCAAGTAGTACAACAGTAAAAAATACACTTGCCTTGAAGACAAGAATCAATCAGCACTTAATTACAGATGTAGTTCAACAGCCTCCAATTACACTCTGTAGTCAACTCCCAGGGGGAAAAGTTGTCACAATGTAAATGTATCTGTTACATAGCAATGTTTAACTTAAAACGTTACTATCACACTGACAAACAGAACTGTGTGCAAGACAGTAAGTTCTAGCTCACTACTGTTCTCATGGTGAAATGTATGAAAATGTACAGCCATATACCTTAATGTGTCTTATTACTGATATTCCTCACATGTTGCAACAGCCTAGGTTAAAAACATTTAATACTCCTCTCCCATAAAATGTCTTACAAGGGCATATAACAGTGTTCTCTATACACTGACCTCCAGACTGTACAGGGTCACACATGTTTTCTCCAGCTGGAGACCTCATATATATGGACCCTACCCCACAACTTGTGTGGGAGTCCACAACATCACTGGAATGATAGCAGGAATGTCAGCACTAATGATAGACCATAGCTATCAACCTCTTACTGCATGACATCTGGACAAAGCCTACTATTTAAGTGGAGGACAGAGGCTGAAATACAGGGCCATATTTGAAATATTGCTGTTATAAACTATGAAAGTTGCTGGTGTTACAGGATTGGTTGCAACATACCCTTACTCAGGAATATGACATCAGCAACACAAATAGATGTTGCCATGTACTGATAGGAATCAACTGAGACAATCCCACTGATGTATCAGGGACAAGACCTGTGTGGGGAACAGACAAAACATAACAGCCAATCCTCTGACCATCATGTGGATAGGCCCACAGCTGAGAGCTATGCAGACAGACTGTATTCCATGCAAAATTAGCATGTACACACAAACCCTGTAAAACTAGCATTATTCAATGCATATAACAGCAATACTCACACACTGTCCCTAGGTCTGGAACCTTATGCAAACATGTAGTTGGCCTGTGTCCACAAGTCTTGTTGCAAGAGATATTCCTACCTGCTGTCTGTAACACTGCTGCCCCCACACATGAAGGATGTCTTCCATATAGGCAAGGTAAAGGAACAACGCCCATATGATGTAGTTATTTATAGTAGTGGGTTCCTATGACATTGGCTATTGGAAAAACTACACAGCTGCCTGCATGCAATTAGCAAGTGGGGAACAGCAATTGGTGCAGAGGCCATCCCCTGAACATGAGCATAATCTACAAAAGCCATGTTTCAACCTATTCAAACAAGCTCGATCCCAGTAGTGGAGAGAGAGAGAGAGAGAGAGAAAAAATAGAAGCCACATTAACAAAACCTAAAAAAAAAAGAAGACAACTTGTACACAGAAGGAACCTGAAGATAAACCAGGTATGTGAAACATGTAAGCGTGTAATTGTATGTAATACTTGGTCTGTAATAATGGGATAGATGATTATGAAAGATGTATATGTGTCATCAATACTTGCTGTAATGATGTCCTGCTGAGCAAATGATATGGACATAGCATCTGGCTCTGTCTGCAATGGGCCATACCTGTCAACTGTGCAGATCTTCACATAATGTCAAGATTTATCCATCATAGTGTTTGTTCTGTTCCTGTAAACATCTATAGTAGTCTGGCAAATAGCTGGAGTTAGAAGTAATGAAGTAATGACAGACACATGAGTTTCAGACCCCGCCACCTTCAGAACAGTCATGGTAATGCGAAATGTATCATGCTACAAACTTCATAGGTTTGTAATAGGCATATCTACGATCTGTCTCTATATATCCCCCCGCTAATGTTAGGCTTTGTCCACATGTGATGCTCTAAGAGGTGGATAGGTTTGGTCACAGCTGAGGAGCCTGACACACCCTAGGAAAGGACAGTTCACATATGGCAACCACTAGAGTGTCTGTCAAACATTCGTGTCTGTGCCACTGTTAGGCCAGTTAATGGATGTTGCCCATATCCATATGTTACCTGTAAATATGAGTATTATACATGTTTGTATTGTAAATCTATGATACCTATATAGGGCATGAGCATTGTAAAGCACTGTTGCAGATGTGTGTGTTAAACTGCATGTGATATATTGAATTAATAACATTCAGTTGTACAGTGTTCTTCTGGACAAAGTTCACAGTTGTGACAGATATTTGCAGTCACTTACACATTTACTTGTGTTATGGCAGCTATATTAATACTTTATCAAAATTGACTTCCCTATTTTGTCACCCAGTGATATGGACCACTAGCCAGGAGTCCTGGTATAACAGGTTGAGATGTATGATTGAGCTGCAAGACTGTAAAGACAGTGTGCCATAATGACAGAAAACACAAATGTATACCAGGTATCCCCCAAGCATGTGTATGTATGCATATGTTCAGCTGAAAGGCACAGAAGTAATAACATGGGTCACAAGCAGTCCAGAAAATAGGATGTGGATGTTGCACATGTGTGTAATATCACTGTCATTGCATACAACAAAATAAAATGTGTACGGCTACTGATTGTTGCATTGCCATGACACTGATATGGGTACTACAGAAGGCATGCTTATCACATAGTAATCAGAGAAGTGTACAACTGTGTTATGACCCACTGTCCATGCCTACCACTAACAGCTATATCAACACCCATATACACTGGACATCAACGTGTACACACCCCTGTTGGAATGCCAGGTCTGTGTGCTGTATGCCAATGAGACACAGAAAGTCATGTCAAAACATTTCTCACCTCAAATGTGACCCATAACCTGTACGATTCTATTGAAAAAGAAACAAAGCTGTTTCATGGAAGATGTGCAACCATTGCCAAGTGAAGATGTGATATTTATTTATTTTATTTATTTATTTCAGTTTGGTTACCGGGGAAGTCCACTGGGCCAGAGCTGTGCCCATTTTAAGTGGAGGCCTGGGGAGAAAAGCTCCAATAAGCAATATGGTTACAAGGTTACATGATGCAATGGTAAGTACATACATAAATGGATACAAAGGTTACATAATGCAGTGGAAAATACATATATGCAATCAGGTACAGGGGATAAATTGGCATTGAAATACAATTTTGACATAGGTAGCACAGTTTGTAGGTATTTATATTCAGGACAGTAAGTTTAGATTGACTGGATAATAAGTATATATGACTTACTTGATATTTACAATATATACAATACTTGGAGTCAAGAGAGAGGATGCTTAGTCTGAGTAAGTTAGCTTAGGTTTAATTAGGATAATAGAAAAGAGGTAATAGTGCAGAGAAAAGCAGGAGAATGAAGAGCTCAAAGGGGAAATTCTTAAGATAGTTATGTAGGGTGAAAGCAGGAGCATTTACGTTTAGTGAATAGGTAAGAGAAAAGTAGGGTTTTGAAGGATATGACATTAGAGTACAAAACCAAGACAAATGGATGGTGTAATCATCTCAGCAGATGTTTACACAATATATCAGTGTAAGGGTGTGCACACACATTCAACTAGCTTACTGTACTGAGTATTAATTCCCATATGTTTCCACAGGACAGGTTGTTGTGTTCCCTATTGAACTGAGCAGGCTATAGGACACATCTCAGGTGGGCATTGTGTTGACATGTACTTTTGTGGTGTCATGTTCCAGTTGAACAAGTACCATGCATTGCAACAGGGGGGTGTACACTTCATATCCACTGTAGCTATATGGAGTCATCAGAACCTGACCTGTACAACCATCCTCCACCAACAATAGAGTAATCTCCCTTGGTGGACAGCAGCAAGACACAAAGCACATAACAGGTTACTATAGTGACTGTACAGGGACACATAGGTGCAGACCACAACTTGGAAGTAAGTGCACCTCTATCTGAGCAAGCATGTAGGTTCACAGGTGACTTCCTGTAAGGTTGACTATGGCTAGAAATCAGACATATCCAAACTACCATGACCAATTGCAACCATGTCTACACATAAGTATGCAGTCCCAGAGCCAGTAACACAAGTCAACCTACACTGGAGGTAAAGCACACCTCATACACACATGCCATGGATACAGGCAACCTGCATCAGACAGGATAGATGGGAACAGTGGCACACTGTCCACAACATTAGTACAGGGGGATATGCACATCAACCACACTCCTGCCTGCATCAATTGTGAGCATGGACATAATGCCGACTGATGGCAACAACAGCAAGTCTCCATGGGGCATGAGAACATCACAGTTTGCCTCCTACATGAACACAGGCATGTGCTCACAGTTCCATCACATGGAATGCCATGCCACCATCCACACACCATCCACATGGAAGATGGCCACTGTCATCCCTCTACACAGAAATGAATGGTGAATAGTGGATTATGTCATTGTGTCCAACATTGGGGGAACTGGACAGGTCAGAGCCAGGAGTGTAGTGCAAGATGTTAAAGCCATGATAGCTTACAGTGTTATGGTATAGTCTGGATTATTTGCAAGTAATACCCACGATTGATGTGCACATGGGCAACAGTATGAGGTCCTGTGACCTTTTTTCCTGTTTATGTCTTCCAAGTACTATGCCCCAGCAATGTTTGTCTGCTTTTCACAAACCTTGAAAATGACGCAGTCATGCAATACCTCATCATGCATCATGCCATACTATTCAGCCACAGGGCCCAGGATCTGCAGAAGAGGACCACCTTGTGGAACGAGCTCATCCACATGGTAAACTATGTTGGCCTGCACAACCGAAATTATGAGCAGGTGCAGCACAGATCTGATCTGCCATGCTTGTCAGTCTGCTGCTGCAGTTAGGCGGGACCAGCTAACCAAAGGTGGGGGTCATGCCATCCAGCCCTCACTGACACATGCTGAGGAGCTCCTCACCATCCTTTAGGCACCTGCCTGCCAGACAAGCCAGCAGACTGAAGACAGCATTGTGGAGGTGGATGCCACCCACACAATGGATGAGGAGCATTCAGGTAAGGCCCCAGGGAACATTACTAGACCACTTTTGCTTATCCATTTTCATCTGTAAAGAATCTACATGCATATGTCAGATAAGATAGTCTGTTGCTTCAGTGTAGTAATGAACAGATGTGCATAATCTCTAGTATTGTGAGTTTGTACTGTCGATGTGCTGAAATGCTACTGCCACCCTATACCAATGCCACAGGTGTGGCTACTGACATTACTTCTCTCACACAACTATTTAGGTCCCTCTGTTATATACCTGAGACAGCAGCCTGTAGCTGGTGAGCATGGAGTTGTTTTGTTCAGGTTTCCTAATGCACCAACCATGCTATGGCCATGCTATTTGCCATGCACACATTTAACTCACCTACTCATAATATATGCTGTACATGTTCACTTATTGTTGGTGTTAACTGCACTGCATCACAGTGGTCACCATGGTGGCATATCTGAAGGGTATGTAAGAATCCTGCAGTATACCTAACAACCTGTCAGTGAACATAATGGTGGGACAAATGGCCTACAGTAGGGGCATGTCTGAAACATTACCCTTATACAGTGGTTACAACAGTGTATACACCACTATTACAATGGCAACTGTTTCTGATATAAACAATGGCAAACCACAATACCACATTCCACACCTTTACAACCTGTAATGTGATCCTAACATGACCAATGAATGTGTGATATGGAATCCTATGTTAGGACAACAAATATGGGGAATACATACCTTAACAAACACTGGAAGCATATGTGTGCACACACTCCAAATAACATATTGTGGAAGCAGCTTGTGATGTACTGACAGTAGTCACTCTTCTTGAGTACACACCTTCCATCAAGTACAGGGCCTCAATGTCACACCAAGTAATGGTCTTCTGTTCAAGAAGTATGTCCATGACAGTTGCCCACTCACCTGCAACAGAGGCAACCGTGGCTTGCACACATCTTACAAACCATGAAATGCATCCATATCCGAAAGGTAGCACTCAGGAGTGGGAAAAGTAACCTTACCTTGCCATTGCATATACCATGGAAAACAGTGCAGACAGTCATATATGTGTGTATGAAGTATGGGATAACATTGAAGTAGAAAATAAACAGATGCCCATCCAAAATAGATGACAAAACATGCTGCAAACTGGTCATGGAGGCTGCCGAGAAACATGCAGCAACACGGAGGGACTTGCAGGAATGTCTAGTAAGTACTGCCTGTGCAGTACCTGTGTCAAACATTGCCTGTATTCTGCATAAATGCAGCCTATGGGATAGGGTAATCAGACAGAAGAGTTGTCCCACATGATACATCATCCAGGGCTCTCTGCAGGTAGCATAAGCATAACATCAAGTCTCCCAGAGGCATGTGTTGCAATGTGTAATGGTGTCATGAGACCAAGGCTCAAACCTACAGACAGCATTCATAAAGATACGTGTGGTGCACAAGCAACATCTCACTCCACCTCAGGACCACCATCCCCAATATTTAGATTGCTGGTGCCAGTGTACACTTTTAGGTTTGCTGTTTATTAGCTGTAACTAGGCTGGTAGACATGGTGTTTGCAATTTGAAACACTGCAAAATAACACTCATGTGTGGCCCATAGTTGTCAAGCATCTTCAATAAGGCTGAGGATGGGTAGGGGTGTCAGCTTGAAACACAACAGTGAACTGAAGCATACATCCACAGCTCGCTAAGAATGGCTGTATCTAAACACAGTCATGGTTATGAATTGTGCCAGACATAGCCCTGACTCTACAGCAATAGTGAAGCCACTGTGTGACCTGTAAGGGCTCCCCACATGAGCTGACCTTGCAATCTGGCAGAGGTGGAGGGACATTTGTAGGGCAGAGTGACCAAATAATGGCAAGTGAAGATGGGCCATGCTAGTATACCCCTTCCAGGAATAATGACTGCTAAATAATGAATGCTGTAGTTCACTTAACAGGTGCTTTAACAAACCATTGTGTTAAGGGTGTGCACACTTATGCAAACCACATATCGTATGCATCTCATTCAGCATCTGCATGACTAACACATTTGTTTGATACTGCATTGGATTGCACAGGTCATATGTCACATATCAGGTGTGTGTGATGTTAACAAATGCAGTATTGTGGCCCTATTGCACATCATAGAAGAGGTTGTCATGTCAACAAGGGTGTGTACACTCCTCGTATCCACATTAAGCTTTGAAGGTTGTCAGTGTAACTGGATTTTATTGCACATACATGCACTGCTGATGATGAGAGCTGCAAATCAAAGGACAGGCATTAATTATTGACATCAGTCCTCATATCATCCCAGGTATGTGTCAGACAAACACATAGGGGCTGTGAGCAACACAGCAAACATAACTGCCACACATATACGCATTCAGCAATGGTGTGTACACTTGTGAAGTATGGTGCATGGTACATGCCAGTGTGCTGTGCAGGTTCACAGAAATACCGTGTACATGGGTGCAGTGTGTTCCAGGGGAAGGGGCATCACCTACTAACACAACTCATGCATTACAGAGATGTATAATGTTGGTAACAAGAGTATGGCTGCAGTGCATGCTGTTGAGTGCCATATGTCATGCATGTTGACTGTTGGGTAATGAGAGGTCTGTGTAATATCATTGTGCCACCTCACCTGTAAGTGTGTGTGTGTGTGTGTGTGTGTGTGTGTGTGTGTGTGTGTGTGTGTGTGTGTGTGTGTGTGTGTGTAGAAGTAAACCATAACATGCAGGTCCATAACTTGTCTGACTGTCACAGGGGTGAGGTGGGTCTGGGTCCCTCCTGCAGTCAAATTGATGTTAGTGTCCATACAGACTCTGACAATGATGATAGGCATAGTGAGGCACAGGCAAGGTTGCCAGGGGCTGTATCTGTGCCTCACTATGCCTATCATAATTGTTCCCCTGGAACACACTGCACACAGTCACAACACCCATACATACCCCATCACCAGTGGCCATAGATGAGGGACAGTTGGCGGGTGGTGGCATGGGACAGGAAAGTGTGGTGACTCTGGCAAGTGGGTCTGTACACAGCAGCCATAGCCAGATGACTAATGAGGTACCACACATGCAGATGTACAGGGGTGCTCATAGGAGGGCTGCAGACCATCATGCCCCTGGCAGATGTGCCACAGCAGGTCTCACCAGACGCATGTTTCGGGCCATCATGGAGGCACAGGCATATATGGAATGTTACACCAGAGATAGTCTGAGGCTCCAGAGGGCTGCTCTTCCTGCTGTACGTGACTACATCCATGATCTTGCAGGTACCCACCATTATTTTGCAGAGGTCATGGATAGACAGTTGGCTGAGGTGGTGGGAATCCTCGACTGTGTGGTGTCTGTGGTATAGCATGTGGTGGGAGTAGGATGTTGGCTACATGGACATAGATCAGCACCACCAACAGGTGGAGGTCTACGTGGAATTGCAACAACTCACGGCTGCTCCTGTAGTGGCAGTACCAGCACCAGTACTGCAGGAGGGGTGCTGTCCACACCACAATGCAGCAGGCCACGTGCACATGGTCCTGGCCACTCCCAAAAGGGGCACGGATCCAGCAGACAATTGCCATCATCAGGGGAGAGTACCATATCTGGGATTCTGCATGGTAGTGCCTGAGCAACCCCTGGCAGGCACAGTTCCCATGTCCATGGCCGAACACGGTGAACTGTACACTCTGTCATGTATGGTCTGCAGCTATCCAAAATACTACTGTATAGGGCAGCCACATGGCAGAAATGTGTGCATACATACACACGCACACATCACCAACACAGCTAGGGCACCTGCATACCTACACACACCACGTCTGCACAAGCCATTTAATAAAGAACCCCCTAACCCACACAATGATGTCAACCAAACAGCTCAGCCTAGGCCTCTGGCAAACCCACAATACACCCTGTGCATATGATGATACCTGTGCCACATCCCTGTCATCCATACCATCGATGCAGGGATATGCTAATATGGTTCTGATGCACAGGGTGAATGTACTAAGGTTTAGCAATGTAATGCTGTTTAACGTGTTGTCAGCTGGAATGATTATTGCTTACACATCAGGGTGTGTAGCTGTCCAGCCATGATGCATTTTAGCTGTTATTAAAACTGACTGATTGCTGTTTCCATAATGTATTTTGTTTGTGTTCTAGGTGTCTAGGTGTCAGCAGGATGTTGGTCATCTGTCCTTTCCTACAAGGGGTGTGGCACTGTAGTGACACATTGACTGTGTCATATCTCAGGTACAGCTGAACACAAGTAACAGGTCTGTATAACAGTTACTGCATGTGCCACATAGCTGATAGGTATGAGGGGTGTATACAGGTGAGTGCATGGTGGCTAATGTAAGCAGTTCTTCTACAGTGGACAATGGTAAGTGTACTGGGTGGCACACACCAAATGTTTGTGAATAACACATACACAGAGGCTTTGGGTTGACGCAATACACAGAAAATACTATTCACATGGATGTACTTCATTTTGCAGTGAACTCATTTTGGCCTTTGTAATTCCACCAAGACCAAATTGCCAAAACATCACACCAGTAAATAATCAGTCTGCCAGTTTAATGTCATTAACAAAGGTACTGTCAGGGTATATGTCCTCTTCCCCAATGCAGTGCAATCCTGGAGTTGATAAACAATGGTGTGCTGGTGTGGGTGGTGTAGAAGTACACATAATGTGATTAACAACTACTTAACCTGTTAACATAAACTGTACAGTATAACAGCACACTAAGTGGGTTGATATGCACAACAATAACCCCAATGTGGGTGGTTGTGCCCACAACAGCCACACCCAACTATATATACCAACTACAGTATCACTGTACAGCTATACAGTGGGGAAGAGGACATTTACTCATCCACTACTAGTTTTGATGGAATGAATTTCCACAAGATGATTGCTTTGAAATGTTACCTTTAGCCAGTTTGTTCTCGGACAAATGATCTCCTGGAAAATATATTTTCTGCAAACTGAAGTAGATCCCTTCCCATACACACACACTTATGTGGCAACACTGAGAGCAGAACCCCTACCTAGGTACTTATTGCTACTAATGTGTTTGGTCTTAATTGCACGCACCACAGAGCTTTTAGGGTGAGGTGTGTCCCGAGCTTCCTGTTAAGTGAAGAACATCACCAGGCCTTGTACAGTATGGTAACGGGGGATGTACTGGGTGTTAATGAATAATACATAATATGACATACTGTCATATACACATTGACAAACACATACAGTCATAGACACATTTGACATACCTGGGTTTAGCAGTGATAACTACCTTGTCAGTGAGTCCATACTGTTGCAGAGTTTTTGCACACAGCACATGCATTATTGGGCTGGATAGTGTAATCAGTTACTTGTATGCTTGATGGTGACAGCGGTCCTCATACAGTGGACTTTGGGACATGTACTGCGGGGGGTACCATGGTGTAAAGACAGTAAACCCAACAACCACACCCCACATTGGATATTGTAATCACTGAAACCCATGAGAATGCTCTGACATACCCACAATCACACATTGACCAGGACTGCAATACAAACCCTTGTCTATCTAATCAATGTTACTACAGGGATATGCATTTATTGCACATGCCACAGGGAAAGTAGGGTGAGGATTTGTCATGGCTCTCCTAATGTCAGCAACATCACCATCCCTTATAATGTATGTCAAGGTTTAGTGCATTTAGAGAATGTGGCCTCAGAATGCTGTCTCCTACAAAGATTCACACTCACACACAACTGCACACACATACACACACACACACACACACACACACACACACACACACACACACACACACACACACACACACACAAACACACACACACATGCTCACATTTGCCAGGACTCAGAGGGTAACCCATGTCTATCTACCCATTTGTAGAACAGTGTTATGCTGGTACTGCAAGCTCCAGGTAGCCCATAGGGTGAAGAGTATAACAAGGTACATTTAATGTGAATTACAGCAGCAGCTGTTTCTAACTATAGCAATGGGGGTGTAGTGGGTGAGAAGGCCCTCTTTTTGTTAGAGAAGGCCTTCAGAGTATTTTGAACTACAAGTTTACAAACACACAGGCACCATCATTCTCAGTAATGTACACTGACACATTTGTCAGTACTGAGGTCTATAGGTGCAGGTGTTCCTAGGTGTGTACCAGGCTAATGTCCATGGAGAAATGAGAGGAGTAGGGCATGTGGGTACACTGGTATCACGCCACCTGACATTTTTCAGCAGGCCATCTATCAACCAATGCTACCTGAGTGAGCCCCAGGGTGACAGTTAAATTCAACATCCAATCATCTGGTTGTTTCTTGCAGAGGGCCAGTGAGGTGCTCCAAATGATATGTATGCAACATATATTGCATAACATGGCCACTGTCTGGGTTAGGGACCTGTACCCAAACATGTTCTGTTGACTGTGGTAGTCTGGTTGAGATATCCATGACATGTGGTGCATACAGAGTGGGGTTTCCTAGCTGTGGCATTCATAACATAGCTGGGCAGACATGTTAGTGTCAGTCAATCAGAGATTGCCTGTAAGCAGCCAAGATGGAAACCTGACATCTGCACATCTGTATAGAGGACAGACAAAAATTAGCTAGTCAACAGGTTGTGCATTAGGATGAATGTTTTTACAGATAGACATCTGATACTAATAGGTATGCCATTACTACATGACAACAGTCCTCAATGGCATGTCCTAAACACACAGTAGTCTACAGTTAATATCAACATATCAGATCAATATCCAGCAGGAAATACTTAAAAACATACAGCACAAACACCAAGAACACGAAAGTCAGTACTCAGAGTCCAGCTTTGCATGCAGGGGTGTGTGGTTCCAGTACTACAATCTGCAATCTAGTCTTACTTGGAAAAGTACTGTTAAAAGTAGTAACGTAATGATACAATACATGCAAGTGTGACTGCATATAACCTGGGATACTACCCATGTATGAAACACATACAAAGAGAAAAGATTGTGATACTACCCATGTATACTCAGGTGTCCCATACAGTATACTCACACCCTTGCTACTGTAATGACAGCACATGGAAGCATGTTATGTATATGGAATTAAATACACTTATTAAAGATATCATTACCCTGCTATTTATCAGACTGGAATGTGATCACTGGTTACCAGGGCTGAGCTATGCTTAGCAGGTGTAAGCATTGCTTAAATGTAAATACTAAGCAGATCTGCACACTGGTAAGTTAAGCCTACACGGTGCACATGTCTTTTCGTTTAACCATACGTTAGTACTGCTTACCATTGCACAAACCCATGCAAACCTGCTTAAAGCTGCTCAAAACTGCCTTAACCACTCTGTATCCAACAGTCCTTGTTCTGCCTAGCAACAAAATTAACAGCCCTTGCAGGTCTTGAACCCAGGACCTTCTAGACTATACTCACTGCACTTAACCACTATACCATAAAAATGTCTGTTGCTTTTTCAAATATATCACTCAGTACACATACCGAATAGTAGTGAACAACTGCTTTGACTACTACAATTGTTTACGACCTGTTAGTGAAAATAGTGTTGAATCAGTCATGTTTTTATATCTAAATATGCACATTTCAGATAAATATAGTAGGATACATCTGAGAAGGTATATACAACACTCATAACAAACTGGAAGCCGAATTTTTCCCTTAGAACTTCTCTACTTGCATTCTAAACAGTCTATTCTCTATCTCAAAAGCTCAGCACTTGCTCCTAAAGCATTTTTATATAGGTAAAGTACTTATATACTAAACAAAGTACTACATTAGCCTAGAATCCCCTTGAGTACCCATTTCCCTATAGGTCCCTTCTGACTCAGTTACACAGCAAACTTTTTCACTTTTTCTAGCATGTCGAAGGTTCAGTTGCTAGCGTCCTCTCCTGTTCAGCTGGTGAATCTGGGCATCTTGAGGCAATGTTACAATTGCCTCATGTACACAGACAACCCACTCCTTCTCCCACAAAACACAAATACATGTGAGAGATGCAACTATGGAGGCTGAGCTCTCTCAACTCAGGACTGGCAAGACCAGACAGGAGGAGAAGGAAACCACGCACATCACAAACCCAGTTTCACATAGAACTATCACAACTGCAAAACAAACACATAAACACAGAAAGACATACTCGGAGGCACTGATCAAAAATCTACCAAAACTACAGAGGCCTCCAAAGCAAACACCCAAGCAACTGCCACCTCAAGACATAAGACATGCAACACATAGTTCTCAAAGTCAGTGTGCTAAACAGTCACAGCCCTTAAGGCCAAACACAATGCCAGACACACTTGTTATAGGTGACTCCATAGTCAGACACACTGACGTCCCACTCACCAGACTGAACAAGGAAAAGATTACAGTAAGCTGCCTGTCAGGCACTAGAATCCGTCACATAACACAAGCACTCAGGTCACTCCACAGCAAGTACAAGTATGACTCAGTCATTGTCCATGCCGGTGTGAACGACCTGAGACGTACCTCCCTGGACTACATGAAAAGAGACATAGAGGAGCTCTCAGATTATGTAGCCCAGGCCGGTATGACCCTGACCCTGAGCAGTATCCTACCCTCACCGAGAATGATGCCACAATACAGAGACAAAATGATCAGCTTTAATAATTGGCTTAATTACTGGTGTCATTCTAAGGGGATCCAATGTCTGTCTGCCTGGGATGACATGCTTGACAAGCCACGCTGCTTCGCAAGGGATGGCTTGCACCTGTCACCCCTGGGCTTCCGGATATTAGCAAAGGCTCTTGCCACCCCATAGTGCCTTTTTTAGGCAAGGCTCAAATGATAAACCTACTCCCTAGAAAACAAAAATGGAGAAAAACTAAGGGTAATACTGCTCAATGCCAGAAGTCTAAACCTCAAGATGCACACCCTTGAAGCCCTCCTCAGTATGGAGAACATTAATGTCTGTGCTGTGACTGAAACCTGGTTCAAGGCTCCTGAGAGCACCCCAGCACTATCAGGTTATACCTCATATCATGCGTTCCAGCCCCAAAATCCGGACCGAACCACAAAAGGAGGGGGAGTATCCATATTCATAAAGGATACCCACACCTCCAGGTTAGTGGCAATGCACGAAGCATTGGAGACCATCCAGGTGCAATTAACCATAGGTAAAACTGCCCTACAGTTTGTAGCATGCTACAGACCACCCTCTCAAACTCAGGAAACCCACACAGCCTTCCTGAAGACACTGGAGAGTATTAATGTCTCCAAACACCATCATATTGGGTGACTTAAAATACACAAACATAGACTGGGAACATTACTGAAGGCCCAACACCTAGCCCAGAGGTTCCTGGAGTTCATAAACTCAAATGCTATGGAACAACTAGTCACCATTCCCACAAGAGGAGAAAATATACTAGACCTGATCATCACAAACATGGGGACAAAATGCTCCACACCGGAAGTATATCCCTCATTGGTGAGATCAGACCATAAATTAATCTCACTGGAGATCCACATCCCGCCGCCAACCCCAGTAAAAAAGACCACAGTGAAGAACTTCTCAAAAGCAAACTTCACACTTAAGACTGGAGTGGTATCCTTCAAGGCCCCCGAGCCAGTGGAAACCACAACCCTCGCTGCTGAAACCCTTACAAATGCCTTCTACGAGCACCTCCAGGAATGTATGGATCAAGCAATCCCTAATAAAATCAAGACCCTTTCCACCAAAGGCAGGCGCCCGGTCTGGTGGACCCCAGCCATAAACAAACTCTACAACAAGAGGAGAAAGCTACTACATGACAGAGCAAAATCCCTAAAAGGGAAGGCATCTCTGATCACTACTAGCAAAAACTACGATCACTCATAAAATCATCCAAGGCCAACTTTGAGAGAAAAATCGCTAATGACACAAAAGACAATCATAAGGCCTTCTTTAGCTATGTTAGAAACCTGGGTGGAAACTCCCAGATATGCTCAGAATTAGTCCAAAATGATACAAAATCACTGAACCCACAGACATTGCCAACATACTGGCAGACAGGTTCAGTGCAAATTTCTCCTCCCTCCCCCAAAAGGAGAAATATCTATCCCACCAGAGTCTAGCCTCCCAAACATCTCAGATGCCCAGGTGAGAGCTGCTCTCTAAAGCAAAAACACAGCATCAATGGGACCGGACGGTGTCCCCGGCTGTGTGCTACAAACTCAATGAGGAACTAAACCCACACATAAGGCTGCTGTTTAATCTTAGCCTTACTACAGGATACATACCCAAAGAATGGCGTCGACAACTGTGGTCCCACTCCACAAAGGCGGTGCTTCTACGGACCCTGAAATTACCACCCCATAAGCTTGACGAGCCTTGTCTGCAAAGCTATGGAGAGGATCATAATGGAACTCATAAATAAAGACATTGGGGACCTACAGACACTGGATCCTACCCAATTTGGCTTTGTCAAGGGCAGATCCTGCCTCTTGAACTTGGTCGACTTTTTCGAAACAGTCACTAAGGCCATTGATGAGGGTAAGGCAGTTCACACAGCCTACCTTGACCTAGCAAAAGCGTTCGACACAATACCCCACTCGGGCATCATAGAAAAGCTCACCAGCTTAGATGTAAACCCATATGTCACAAGATGGGTTGCAAACTGGCTCAAGGACAGAACCCACAGGGTTACAGTTGCTGGTGCCATGTCAGACTCTAAGCCGGTCACGAGCGGTGTCCCACAGGGCTCAGTCCTGGGCCCCTCTTGTTCGGCATTTATTTTTCTGAAGTGCAGGCAAACATAGGGGGATTGTGGCTGACAAAATTTGCAGATGACTGCAAACTGGGCACCATAATTGACACTCCATCAGACACAGACATCCTCCAGAAAGGTCTCATAGAAATGGATAACTGGTGCCAGAGCCATGGCCTTAAGCTAAATGCCAAAAAATGTATAGTCATACCCTTTGGGAAAAACAAGGTAACCCCTAATTACCACATAGGTGGTAATCCATTAAACATGGAAGAAGTTATCAGGGACCTGGGGACCCAAGTTGACAGTAACCTCTCTTTGACACTCACATTGCCAAATTGGTTAGGAAGACCTTCTACATTGCCCACCTGATCATGAAGGGATTCACATCCAGATCAGGAGAGGTCATTGTACCCTGTACTCTTCACTTATCAGACCAATGATTGAGTACAACGCCCATTGAATGTACCTTACCCGACACCTGCAGCAGTTGGAAAGACCCCAAAAGTTCCTCACCAAAAGGATAAAGGGGCTCAAACATATGTCATACACTGCCCGACTGAAGAAACTCCAGCTCTATTCAGTCGCATACCGTCTGCTCAGAGGTGATCTGTGCCTGACATACAAGGCCATGTCCAACCCGAATTAATGGACATGCTCCACCTCAAAAAATCCAAATCCACCAGAGCCACGAGAGCAAGAGACTTAAACCTCAACACGGATATAAATAGGACGTGCAGGAGGGACAGATTTATCACCCAGAGACTCCCTACACTATGGAACAGAATCCCAGTCCATGTGAGGCAGAGCCCCTCACTGACTCTGTTCAAGAGAAATCTTGACGAGTGGATGGGAGATCGAGGTTTACCGGAATCATCTCTGTGTCACTGCTGGACAGAGGCACAGCAAACTAATGGGTATAGTATTCTCATCCTAAGAGGTGGTGAAAGCCACACACACTCTGGCTAGGCTTATAAATGCCCTAGGGCAGATAGCCTAGTATGAACCTATGAACCTATGAACCTATAAACAGAAACGTAAATCCGCCTTTAGTGCACAGAATAAGCACAGAATAAGCCTTCACAAACTAAGCCCTTTCACCATTACCCAATGGCTTCTTCAGAGTCAATAATAGGCTCAACTTTACAACTTATTATATTGTGACATCACCATGCTCAAACCAATCATTTTAAAAACATCAATAAAGCAATTATTCATTTGTGAAGGCTTATTCTGTGTATTATTAATTTTCATCCTTTTGGATACGTTTGTTGGTTCATATACAACACTCATGTTTACACATAACAAGGATATGTATGTATATATATACACACATGTACATACATACACATACACACTTACACACATATACACACACACACACACACACACACACGCACGCACACACACACACACACACACACACACACACACACACACACATATATATATATATATATATATATATATATATATATATATATATGTATATATATAAAACATATGCCCATAACCTCAGCACCATAACTCTCAACCTGTCAGTGCAAGGGAATGTAATGTAAGTATTGCAGTTATAAATGTAGAATGTTGCTACAGTCACAGGGGTTGTGTCAACAGACATGTTGTGAAGGAAGGCTCTTCTGAAACTGAAATGTATGCCATCAGTTACTGACAGACATCATAAAATCATCATAGTGAAGTACCACACAAATCACGGTAATGCTCTTGTGGAATACAACAGACATATGACCAATAAATGTGGACAGTCTGAAACAATCTGGTCAGTCCAGAGGTATACACAGAACTCCTTAGTGCAAAACGTGTGGACCAAGCCTGACAAAGGGGATGTTTACAGCCATGAAAATGGGGATGTTATCACAAATACTGGAGTAGATAAGCTCACACAGTTGATGCATTCACACCTTCCTGCCTGTCCTAACACATATTAACTAGAGGAGCAGAGGTCCCAAGAAACATACTTCACACTAGTTAGTGACATACATCTTCACACCAGCCCACTGCTTTGTCAGAAATACACAACACGTATGGTGGCCAGGCAACAGTACATCTGACAAATATCTGGACATAACATCACACTAGGTAAATACACTGAACTGCTAGGCGTGTCACCAAGCACTGTCTAAACTACAGGCAGACTGCCACAACACTAACCCAATTCTCCTATGGGAGAATACACATGTAATTGCAAATATAGCAGGCACTACAGGCATGTAACAGCACAGAGTAACATACATCAGTGTTAAAGTGCATACCCACAACCAATCTCAATACAGTCACAGTCACATTATGGTAAGTCTAATTAATAGTACAGTATTTGGATTGTGTGAACAAAACCATCATGATATTTGCCACATACACACTAACCCTACATATACTGGCCCAATTCACAGTGTAATCTGATGCCTGACTGTGGTATGGGACATGTCTCAGTATGGCCCTACAAACATATACACTGATAGGTTACCAGAAACTGGAGCAGCATGCAACATCAGATAGAACAGAACCAAGAACACTGACATCTACCCCAGTCCGTACACAGGCCAAATAACATATTCATAATACACTGCTACACAATACTGACACTCTGTCAACAATCACCATAAGTACACAGACCTCACTACTGTGCAGACTACAACAGAACGTCCAGGTTTATCCTCAGATACAAGGCCTGCTATACATAACATGTCTGGCAATCTGATATATCACTGGCGTGATATCAGGAATGATGTCACTAAATAATGATGTACTGTACATATCCACCTCTTACTGCATGCCATATGGACAAAGGGTGACAGACTTGGGGGACAGAGGCGCAAACACAGGGCCAATATTGACATATTGCTGTGATAAACTGAGAAAATTGCTGGTGTAACAGGGTTTGTTGTGACATATCTCTTCCGAGGAATATGAAGTCAGTACCACACATGGATGTCACCATTTACTGACTGCAGTCATCAGAGTATGCTACTGCATTTATAAAGACAGAAAATGTGTGAGTAACACACCACATCTAAGACTCCAAACTCTGGCCAGTCTGCAGATAGCCCTACAGGTGAGAGTTTCCTCAACCACATAACACTGTCATGCCAGACTTTAAATCATGCAGCCATATCCACACAAACCCTGTTAAATCAACGTTACTTCAAATGTAGAACAGCAATACTTACATTCTGTCCCCATGTCTGGAACATCCCACTCCAGTTTGTTGGCATATCTTCACAGTGTTTGTTGTAAGAGGTATTTCCAACTATCCTCTGTGATGCTGTTTGTCAGACACCCACATGAAGTCCTGCTCACAGTGAAGGAAAAAGGCCAACACGCTTAGTTATAGGAGTGTGTTTCCATGCAAGTGGCTATAGGAATGATACCACAGTTGTTCCACATGCAATTAGCAAGTGGGGTCTCCAATTCATGCACAGGCCATCAGCTGATCATAAACATTACCTACCAAAGTCAAGCTGCTGCCTATGCAAAACAGGTGTATTTTTCCACATCTACCAGAGAGGGAGAGAGAGAGGGACAGAGAGAGAGAGAGAGACAGAGAGACAGAGAGACAGAGAGAAAGTAAGAAAGGAAGAGAGAAAGAGCCAAGCGTGTTTGTGTATGATCCATGGGTGGAGAGTGGTCTCTGGGTATTATAATGGTTGCCTATATTGTTTACTAATCCATACTTTCACATAGTAATCTCACATGGCAGTACACATTTATGGTTGTGGATTGTCTACAACAACCTCTACAACTGTTGGCATTGTAATGTGGACATTGGGACATATAGGTCCTCAATATACTTATGTAGCAAAACCCACACTGCAATGGATCCTGTCATTACACAATCACCCCAACACCCACACAGGAAACTGATAACACACACACACACGCACACACACACACACACACACACACACACACACACACACACACACACACACACACACACACACACACACACACACTTACTAGTACTGAGTTTTGAACCCCTACCTGGCTATGTACTGCAATTACAGTGTTATGCAGTTATTGCATGCACCATGGAGCTTACATGTTGAATAACTGTCCAAAGGTATCTTTGAACAAGTCCAACTTCAACCCCAACTCCTTCATTTCCTCCCTGCAAAAAATTACTGGTCACCACTAAAATACCTCAACCTAGATGAGGCTGTCCACTTCTTCAACAGTACCTTCCTCTCCATCCTAAACACCCATGCTCCTGTAAGAAATGCCAAAGTCAGATCCAGGCGTGCCCCATGGTTACAAAAGACCACCAGAACCCTAATGAAATCAAGAGATAAGGCCTGGGAGCACTGGTAACTAACAAATAATAACTCAGATAGACAATCATTCCTTGAACTGCGCAATAAAGCCAAAAAGCAAATAAAATTAGACAAATCGCTGTACTATAAATCCACCCTAAACTCTACCAACCACAACTCTAAGCAATTCTGGTCCACTATTAACACTATCCTCCACCCAGGGAAGGTTTATACCCCCAGCCATCCATTCCCCCCTCTTCCAGCAGTATTGCTGAATACTTCCAACAAACACTTCACTGAAACTATAATATCTCTAAACAAACAACACTTCCCTACAACAGCCGCCCCCCAACTCCTAACCCTAAACCCCCTAATCCTCTTTTCTTCTTCACCTCAGTACCTACCCCCAACATGAAAAGACTATTGTCAAAACTTAAACCCACCAAACTCGCAGCTGACAACTTCCCCTCTGAATACTTGAAAAGTGCAGCTGATACACTAGCCTACCCAGTTTCAAGTCTAATCAACCGTTCCGTAACAGAAGGCTACATTCCCTCGATATGGAAAATATCCCACATCATTCCTCTCCACAAAAGCACCCCCTTCACTGACCTCTCCAATTACTGCCCCATTGCTATCCTCTCCCCTCTCTCCAAGTTGCTTGAAAAATGTATCAACACCTAGGTCTCCAACTTCCTCCTAGCTAATAATCTCCTCTCCAAAACCCAGCACGGTTTCAGGCCATATCACAGCACTACCTCTGCCCTGCTCTCCTTCACCAGCACTATACTTCATCACAAAAACAATGGCCTCTTCTCTACTGCCATATTTCTATCTCTCAAAGGCCTTTGACATGGTATCAGATGAGCTACTACTCTCTACTCTCCCCAACCTCTCTTTCTCTCAAACAGCCTGCAACTGGTTCCACAGCTATCTACACGGACGCCAACAATCAGTAATCTGGGATGATAAGCTATCACCTTGCCTCCCAGTTACTCTCGGAGTTCCCCAAAGGTCTATCCTTGGCCCTCTGCTATTCTCACTTTTCACTAACAACCTACATACTGCCACCACACATGTATCTCTTATACAGTACGCAGATTACTCTACTCTCATCTGTTTTGCCGCCACTCTACCAGAACTACAACAAATCACACAGAAATCATTCTCTTCTGTAGAAAGCTGGCTATCCAATGCACAGCTCCTACTCAACCCAAGTAAGACAAAACTTCTCCTGTTCCAACCTTCTAAAACCACCCAAAACACCCCCCACTTCAACATTCTCGCCAAAGACAATACCATCATCTGTCCATCAGAACACAAAAAATTACTCGGTATGGAAATAGACAACAAACTTAGATTTGACACCCACTTATCTCTCACAATAAAAAAAAAATTCACAAGAAATTTGGTGCATTATATTGAAGCCGTCAATTCCTAACCAAGGCGGCTAGAATCTCCATAGCCAATTCCCAGCTAATCTCCACCCTACTCTATGCATCCCCCACCAACCTTAGACAGACAGATCTACACAAGCTGGATGCTTGTTACAACAAAATTGCTAAATTTGCCACTGGAACCTCCTACCGCATCCATCATTGTATCTCCCTTAAAGAACTAAAATGGCTAGAACTCCCACAAATCCTTCACTTTAATCAACTCACCCTAGCTGATAAACTTATTAACCACCCCATAACATCCCTTCTCTTCAAACCCTTCTCCAACCCTATCACCCCACTAGGCCCCTAAGATCAAACAACAAAAATCAACTCACTGTTATCAAACCCAAAAACTCAGCAGGAGAAGCCATATTTTCATGTACCATATCTAAATTTTGGAACAATCTTCCACCCTCTGTAACTACTCTACCTTCCAGCAGTCTTTTCAAGACTGCGCTCAAATTCCAATTAAATTTGCACTGGCTTTGTCCTTGTTCTAATCCAGACTAACACCCCATCTTTACATCCCCCCACCTAGACTCTTAACCCAACTATACTACCGCCACTACTAACCACAGTCAGAATTAGCTAGTTGTCTTTACATACTTTAAAATATTGTCTGACAACTTTGCTACTAATAATATAAAAAACAAGAAACTATCTTAACTTGCAACATTTACTGTATATACTGTTGATAATCAATATCTTGTTATTGTATTAAAGCCAACAACTTGTAATGTTGTTTACTATTGCTGCAACTTTGTATCTCTATTTATCATGTGCATGATGTGGAGGTTTTCTCCCCGGGCATCCGCTGAAAAAGGAGCTGCTTCTAGTAAGAATTTCCCGGTAAACAAATGTAAATAAATAAATAAATAAAAATAAATAAATAAGGTGAGTGACATCAGCAGCAGTGCTAAAGGAGGGGTAAGGGAAGTGTTGTAAGTGTGAATGTCCACAAAATCAGTTGTCAACAAAGACACACATACACACACACACACACGTGCCAGTACTGAGATCCATAGGTTCATTGCTTCACAGGTGTGTAGTAGATGAATGGGCCTGAAGGCTCTACAAGGCTAGGCCAAGGGAATACCTTGGCATCAGGCCACAAGACAATAGTCCCCAGTGTGGCTCAGGGGTGTAGTCCCTGGAATGGTCCCCAGGGGTGGGTATTGTATTCACCATCCACTCATTTGTGTTCTATTGTGGGTGGCCAGTGATATGCACTGCTTCCCATGTATGTGATCTATATTCCATAGCATGAACAGTGTCTGGGTTGTGCAAATGTCCCACACACATATTCTTTGATGTGTGGAAGTGTGCTTGAGGTCTCTGGGGCATGTGCGGACAGATTGGTATCTTCTGATGTAGCATTTCTGACCTCATTTGGTGAGACCTGGCTATGTAACTGAGGTCATGATTGCACCTACATTGACAGTATGATATGGGTATTCAGTGGAGTTAGTGGTGTCTGTCCATACAGGGTATGTGTATAAGGCATGGTATTTCCTTTGTGGGGTGCATTTGCAGACTCTACAGTTGTTGCAGGTGTCCAGTGGGGAACATGGCAAAAGGGCCACTGTACACATTTATTTGGCTACTGAGGGTATGGAACAGGGTGCCATGTCCTTTTACTTGCTGGATAACACACACTCAGTCGGGAGATGTAACACATCAAAGTACTTTCTGATGTCAGTGGCACTGTTGTGGTCAATAGGCATGTAGTCCACTGCTATCACACCACGGTTACTATCTGGGAGGCAATATGCAGGGGAACTACCAATATAGTGGTTGTTGCCTAGCCAAGTGTGTTTGTGTATGATACATGGGTGGAGAGTGTTCTCTGAGTAATAAAAGAGTTGCTTATATTGTTCACTAATTCAAACTGTCACATTTAGGGCTGTGGATTGTCTACACCAACCTCTCTGGTGTTTGACATCTGTTAGCCTTGTAATGTGGACATTGTGACATATACTAAGCCCTCAACATAATAATTTAGCAAAACCCACCCCATAATGGATCCTGTTATTACACAATCACAGCAACCCCCACACAGGATACTGATGACACACACACACACACACACACACACACACACACACACACACACACACACACACACACACACACACACACACACACACACACACACACACACACACACACACACACACACACACACACACACACACACACACACACACACATACACACACACACACACACACACACACGCACACACACTTGCCAGTACTGAGATTCAAAGCCCTACCTAGCTATATATTGCTACCACAGTCTACCGCATTTATTGCATGTACCACAGAGCTTATAGGACAAATGCTGTCCCAAGGTACTTCTAAGGTTTGGAACATCACCAGGCCTTGTAAATACTGCCATTGGGTAATGTAGTGGGTGAGACATCCCAAAAATAATTTTACCCTACACACACATTTACATTTGCCAGGGGTGAGGTTCAAACCTCTATCTAACAATTTTTTCAGACCATGATGTTACACATTTACCACATGCACCACTGACCTTACATATTTTAGGGTTGGCAACAGGTACTTCTAAGGGGATGATATCTGCAGGACTGCTAAAGTCAGGCACTGAGATGTATACTGGGTGTAAATGGGGCCAAAATGTTTGAGGTACGGACATACATATGTATACATTTGTACACACACAAACATGAGATTTAAACCCATACCTATGCAGTTATTGTTACTACATTGTTCTGCATTTACGGCACACACCATGGAGCTTACATGTTGGAGAGCTGTGTCAAGGTATCTTTGAGGCTGAGTGACATCAGCAGCAGTGGTAAAGGAGGGGTAGGGGAAGTGCTGTAAGTGTGAATGACCACAAAATCAGGTCTTTACAAAGATACACACACTCTCTCACACAAACACTCACATTTATACAGTTGCCAGGATCAGGATTAGAACTCCTATCTAACTAGTATGCTACACTATAATATAACACAGTTATCCCAAGCGCCATGGACCTTATATATTGGAGAGCTGTCCAAAGGTATCTTTGAAGGTGAGTAACATCAGCAGCAGTGCTAAAGGAGGGGTAAGGGGAGAGAAGTAAGTGTGAATGTCCATAAAATCAAGTATCATCTAAGGCACATACACTCTCTCTCACACAAACACACACAGTTTCGCAGTTGCCACGTCTGGGACTAAAACTCCTACCAAACTAGTATACTACACTATAGTATTACGCAGTTATCGTGAGCACCATGGAGCTTATATGTTGGAGAGCTGTCCAAAGGTATCTTTGAAGGTGACTAACATCAGCAACAGTGCTAAAGGAGGGGTAAGGGGAGAGAATACTAAGTGTGAATGCCCATAAAATCAAGTATTCTCAAAGACACACTCACTCTCTCACACAAACACATGCAGTTTCACAGTTGCCATGTCTAGGATTAGAGCTCCTCCTTAACTAGTATGTTACACTATAGTATTAGGTAGTTATCACAAGTGCCATGGAGCTCATATGGCTGGGACTTGGCCAGAGGGTTATTTCAAGGTGACTGACATCAGCAAGCATCTAACGTAGGACAATGGGAGGTGTAGTGTGTGTGAATGGCATCAAAATCATTCACCTCCACACACACACACACACACACACACACACACACACACACACACACACACACACACACACACAGAGTTTCACAATTTCATGTCTGCAATTAGAACTCCTACCTAACTAGTTTTCTACACTACAGTATTACACACGTATCACAAGCTCCATGTAGCTTATAGGCCTGAGACTTGGCCAGAGGGTTATTTCAAGGTAACTGACATCAGCAGGAGTGCTAACATGGGCAATGGGTAGTGTAGTGTGTGTGTGAATGGGCCATAAATCATTCCTCTGGAAACACACACACACACACACACACACACACACACACACACACACACACACACACACACACACACACACACACTCACACACACACACTCAGTCACACACAACTTTACATTTGACAGGACTGGGTATACAAATGCTAGATGAATATTGATTTGTACTATCATGTTACACAGTTATCACAAGCACCACAGCCACTATAGGGCTGAGGGCTACCAAAAGGAATGTCTACAGTGATTGACATCAGCACATCATGTGATATTGGCCAATTGGATGCGTAGTGGGTGGGACAGGCCTCATAATGGAATTCTCTCTGTCACTGAGTGTCTCTCACTTCCCCACATCTGTGTGTGTGTATGTTTGATCTATTATAGTGTGTTGGCCTTGGATATGTGTGAGTATTCCAATCCAATGTGTGTGCAAAGCATGAATGGTATACAATGTGGTGTGTGTGTGCAGACATCTGCGAATGACAAATATGTATAGTCCACTGTGTTGTCAGACATGGGCTTTGTTTCTCTAAGTGTAGGAGCATGCCCAGTATGACCTTCTGCACTGAGTATGTGAATCCATTCCAGGTAGGGTTGTACTTCAGTCCAGGGTTTGGTGTTCTACACCTACAGCTAGCAACCTGTTTCTGCAGGATATCTGTAGATAGGTTGACAATATGGAGTCAGAATGGGCAACAGATAGTGGGATATTATAACTATTGCTATCTGTGCTGCTTGTGTTACATGGTAGGTGCTAGCAGAGATATTCAGACATATGTACTGTTTTACACTGTGATGTATTATGTCATCAACTACTGACAGATATACTTATTTGCTCACAGTAATTTCCTGGGAAATACAAGATTAATAAAGCTGTGTCCTGTATTGTGGTCCGCAGCCTACAAATTCTTGCACACTCATGCCATTCTGGAGGGGTAGCTGCAGACATTTGCTGATGGGTCTGTGTAAATGGTCCAGCACCTTGGTACTATGGTGGTACTATGGTGGCTGAGTATCCCCTTCTTGTACATATATCAACTTAACAGAATGGCCATATTCTGCTGTGGCCATACCTCTCAACTGTACAGATTCACCCAGGTTACCCAGAGGCAGGGCTCATATATCTGGTCAGTTCCTCTTCATATTGTGGTTCATGAACAGGTTGGTAGCCACCCATTACTGGGTTTGCAGGTAGGGGTAGTATGGACACACATCAGAGTTTCAGACTTCACACACTCCATGACGTCCATGCTTCTACACTCCCCCACTCTGTTATTCTATCCTCTTCCTAACATTATGTGAGCTGAGTGCATGTGTCATATGGAAGCACTTGCAGCTGACTCACAGATATACATGGGACATTCCCCTTATGCTGCCTTGTGCTGGGACATAGATGGTCTCTCATTACTTCATAACTGTGCCTTTTGTGGTCTGCCAGTGATTAGCCAGACTACATCAGTATTCCATACTACACAGACAACTAATGTGCTGCTATCCTGTATGTACAATTCCAAATGTATGTGCAGTTGACAAATACATTTTATGTACTCTGTCTAGGGTACGTCTACCTGTGTTCTGTGTGTATGTATGGGCCCACATTCATAGCATGTCCATCTTTCAGATGGTGACAGATATTGACATCTGGACAGTGAGTGTGGATAACTGCTAACATGGGTATTGCTGAGAATCATTGTGGTTGGCACTGCAGTTATTGGAACATGGCCCTGTCATCCACAGTACTGCCCATAGGCCACAAAGACACAACCCTCCATGCCTACATGCTGACCACTTCCAGACATATTAAACACACAACAACCTAACACATGGACCCCTGCATATCATACACATGCAACAATCTATCCTGTAGATTGGGTCAGCTCCGGTAATCTGTGCTCCACTGTTATTACTCCTCACACTTACATGTTACTGCAATTCTACATAGAATTGTGGGGGTGGGGCACACCTAACAACTTTAAACATTTGCTATGACTGTACTGGTATTTCAGGTACTCTGTTGGCCTCCATTTCGTTTTCGTATTCTGACCTATCATGCAGACTGGAGGCATATCAGTAGAGTACAGATCTTAGGTTTTATTGACCTACATTTCAGTTTCAGACTTCTTACCCTTCAGAACTAACATACATCTGCCAGACCTGTTGTAGTCTGTCTGTGTAGGTCTGGAGGGGTCTGTTCACCATTGCCATCAATTGGAGGCCTTAGCACAGTCTTTCTTTATGGTCATCTACACCTATTCTGCTGGCTGAGGCTGGTGGTGGGTATGTGAGCTGTGTCCTATGGACACACATTTGGACCACCACATGTACTGCAGTGGGATTTTTCACCTTGTTTAGTACTGCCTAGTATGGTGACAGCAGTATTTGTTATGGATTTCATGCTACCCATATAGGTGTCCACTGTCTGCTGACATCCTATTCAGCCACCCGATTCCCTTGCATGCTCACGTCCATACAATAGATACATCTATCAGGACATACTACTGCATTCAGCAGTTGATAGGAAGAGTGACTTACCTTGTGGCTGTGCCAGTATTGAGGATGGTGCTGGAGGGCTGACTATGTCGGATATACATAGTACACTCCCTATACATGGTGAAGCACAGGTAGTGTCATGCTTGGCATCCCTTTTACTGTATGCATGAGTCAGAGAGAGGTGTCATTCCCTGGGACCCTACCATGTCAGTGTATGTGCTATGCGTTGCCTCTTTACCAAGGCCTGGGAATACTGGGCATGCCTCCTTCTACCTACATGGGCAGAATCAGGTAGTTCTTCCTCCGAGTCCCTCTGTGCCTATGATGGCCTTGGCAATGGTGGGGGCTGTGTGGCCTTGTCCCATATTGTTCCTGCTGCAGCTGTTTCCGCAGGATCATATTGTGTATCATGGCACATACTATGAACATTTGTGTAAATGTAGCTGCAGAGTACTGCAAGGCTCCACTGAATATGTCCAGGCAGCGGAATCGTGACTTGACCATCCCAAGCACATGCTCTATTATAATTCTGGTTTGTGGGTGTGCCTCAGTATGGAGTTCTTGTTCAGGTGTGTGCGCATTTCTGAGGGGTATCATCAGCCATGGCTCCAGTGCATAGCCAACATTCCCACTAGGTGGCCATTCGGGATGTCCCCACTGGCAAATGACTGGTACAGCTGTGTCATATGCCAGATGTGGGAGTTGAGATAGCTTCCAGGGCTGCCAGCACACACATTCAAGATAATGCCCTGGGCATCACACATGACCTGGCAGTTGATGGAGGGGAAGCCCTTGCAGTTTATGTAGACCCTTCTCCGCTCACCGGGTGGTGCTTTGATGTGTATGTGTGTGCAGTCTATAGCATCCACTACCTCAGGGTATTCTGCTATTTGGTGGAAGAGTGGTATGTACTCTGTCTAGGGTACTTCTGGGCAATGCCTCACGGGTGTTGAGGAAATATATGTGCTCACCGGCATGTGCTGACATGGCATCCAGGAACTGGTGGAGTACCCTGCATGCTGATGCCTGTGAGATCCCCATGATATCCCCAGTTGCCCTTTGGAAGTTACCTGTGGCTAGTATTCTTAAGCCCACACATACCTTGGTATCCACTGGAATGGGTTCCCCTCTGTTGGTTATGTCTGTGAGGCGTGACTGGCACAGCTCAACAATTTGCTGTAGGATGTCCCTGTCCACCCTATAGTGCTCCACTATCTCCAGCTCATGTAGACCCTGGTAGGTTACCCTGGGTCTGTACACTCTTCTCCTCCTCCTCCTCCTCCTTCTCCTCCTCACTGTGGGTTGGTCATCACCATTCACATCCTCACCACCCTCAGCCTCTTGCACATATTTATGTATGAGAGTGACAGCAGCCCCTAACATTTTGTTAGTTTTGTCAGGTAAACTTTCCCCATCAGAGTACACCAGTGGTGTAGAGTTTGAGGGAAAAAACAGACTGGAAGGTGTTTGCATAGTTTATAGTAGTGTGCCAGGCTGTTCCATGTGTAATTGGCTGATTCTGATATATTTCATCTGCCAGATATGCTAGTTCTCCTTGATTGCCTTCCTACTGCTGTTTTCCCTGCCCATTGCCTTCCCATTTAATCCCAGAGGCACGGCGCTCATACCCAGTGCTCAGATGTGAACAGAGCTGCTATTTCCTGTTTTTTTTTTTTTTTTTCTTGTTTAATACCCAGTGAGCGGCATGCATACCTGTTTAGGCAATGTAAACACGGCTAGGCAGCCTCAGACACACCCCCTTCCTTAGCTGTGCTTAGCTAAGGGCAAACACCGGCCACAGAGCTCCAATAAGCTTACAGCATGCATGACACTCCCCCTTATGAGGTCATCCACCTCTTAGACTTCTACAATGGTGTTGCTGCACCTACACGGTTGGGTGCAAACTAACACTGAGAGGAAATCTGTGATTCAGTATCAGTTCCCTCATTTGCATAAAACAGAATGTTAATTCATAGTTACCACACTCACACTCAGCCTTCCCCCTTAACAAGCACTATTGCCTGGTATTGTTGTCTTATGCATGCCATTAACTATTATGGCAAAATGCTGATTTGGGTTTAAAAGCTTATTTCCACCTTTTTTTCTTATTTTCAGGCCGATCCCGTTTGCGCACCACTGCCTTACGCTTAAACGGCTGAGATCGGCCAAAAAAAAATAAAGTTGTTTTTTATAATTTTGCAACTATTTCTTATGCCAATGGCTATATATTTGGTCATTGGCATGCCTGCTACATTGAATACATGCTTTCTTTTGAGCTGTCATGCCTCCGTTTTGTAATTTGCAGAAATGTATTCAGTTAGTAACTGAATACGTTTCTGCAGGTTACACTATTTCTGCACAGACACGTCTGCTTCCTGGATTGCTAATTCACCTCATTTGCATGGTTTTCACCAGCAAATGAGGTAATTAGCATATAGCAGTGGTGTCCGTGTGGGAATAGTGTAGGTGTGCTCATGCACATCTCTGGGGCTCATTCCTGGATCGCTCAGTGGCCATATTGCCTGCAGCAGCTCTTGCACTATTCAGGCACTCCGTGCAGAGTTTGCTGAATCTGGGGGGTTGTGTTTAACAGTGAACTTCAGCCCAGTATTCCTCTATATCTAAGATTCTTGGACGGTACGTTTATTCTGTGTGCAGATTCTTCTGCTAAGTGTGATGATTTTTTAAATACATTAATAACAGTTTAGACTTTCCCAGTTTTACATGTGATAAGAGTAACAATAACATTAGTTATTTGAATGTTATAACATTCGTTAATTGGGCTTCCTCTTCTGAAAAAATGTCTACTTCACAGATTTTCAAGAAAATCTTTAGCATTATCCTACCTTCTTCCGTCTCTTCTCTATGCATAACCCATATTAAAAAAAAAAACATTCAAGCCACCCTACTAAAAAAATTAGAAGCATGGTTTAACAAAATAGTGAAATTTGCAGCTAATACATTCTACCATATGCATTATTGTTTAACACTAAGGAAGTTTAACTGGCTACAATTAGTTAATCACCTTACATTCACTCAATTTCAAAATTTCCTTAAAATAATACACAAACCACACACATGACCTTCTCTACAAAACATTCTGAAGTATGACTCCCCACCAGGTTGTCTTCGCTCAGGTAATCAGAGCCTTCTAATAACTTCCAAATCACATAATACAGCTGAAGACTTACTATGTCACCAGATGGTGGAACTCCCTGCCTATCCTATTAAAACAAGACACCTGTTCATCTAGCTTTAAACACAACCTAAAACAGCACCTAAACCCCTCCTGGCTTTGTTGTTGTTCATAGACTGACTAACTTTCTCCCTCTCTCAGATCTTTTAGACTATCACCAACCCATAAATCTCCAGCTCTCCTATTTTAGCCTGTAAATAAATAAATCCTATCTGCATTTATAACTATATACTGTTTTTATCACACGTGTAAATGAAATTTGTATATTGCTGTATATGTAAATGCACCTGTTTATTATTGTATAATATTCCTACAAAAATCAATTTGTATTAACCTCTGTCTTGATTGTATTGCTCATTGTATTATTCTAAAACCCCATTTCTGCTGTTAAGAAACTGAAATTATTTTTTCTCTGTAATTTGTTTTGCAATTTTTGTAAAAATAAAGGATCTTTTTCCAAAGCTTCCACTGAAAATGGACCTGAGTGCTCAGCCAGACCATCCTGATAAACAAAAGGCAATAAATAAACAAATAAACAAATAATGTGACAATTTCAAAAGCACAGTGTACAGTAGATGGGAATCAACCATTTTTAGGAAATCAATTTTTTCCAGTGATTACCTGCATTACTCAAGTGGGTAAATGATGAGGTTTTCCAGGTTGATATCTGTTGATAGCCAGTTCTTGTTAGGGCTGGACAAGCTTAAGAGGTTATTTTTGGAAAGGGAGTTTACTCCACCAAATTAGTGTATATCACAGCCATTGAAGTGGGATCTGGAAGAATGACCATTTACAAACCAATTTTAAACTATTCAGGGTCTTCAGAGTTTGGGGTACTAAGCAACACTAGGAAGAACAATCTAATGCTATGATCCTGACATTTAACCACAGTGCAGGTGAGGTGAAGAAGATTTTTTTTGCAAAACATGGTCAGGTGTGTTTGGTCCCACTGGTCTAACTCAAAAAGTAGGTGAAGCCCCTACTTTTGTCTTTAAACACAATGCAGATATTAAAGGTTTATTGGAAAAAGGGACCAGTGAAGTGATAGGCAACAGTGATAAAACAGGGGGATGAATAAGTGTAGAGCCTGCTTGCATTGTAGGTTTATTTATGATAGCATAAACATCACTTATTAGAAAACTCTATTTTGCATGAGTATATACAACTGTACATCAAGAGAGGTAGTTTACCTTCCATCTTGCCTTACATGCCCTGCATTTTATGAAGGGAAGACTGAGCATATTTTATAGACTAGGCTTTATGAACACACCTATGCAATAAAAAAGGGGGACAAAAAAATCTCCATAAGTAAACATTCAAAGGTGTGTACTAACTACTAACTTTAAAAGGTTCTTGTTTTTTTTTTTTTTTTGGAAAAAGGTGCAGATTTCTGACAGAGGTGGAAGTTGGAGAGTTGGAGAAAAGGGTAGAATACCATCAATTCCATTGCCAGTTGTAATGAAATTGCCCCTCAGACTCCAGGGTTAAATGAATATATTTCTTTTAACAATGTCTTAAAATTAAAGGCACTAAACTTGTAGCTTACTGTATATAATTGACCACTTATGAATTGCTTTTTTACTATGGTTGTATTTTAATGTCACTTTTTTATATGTTTTGAATTTGAAACATTAAGTTCTGATATTTTAGCGATTTTTGAGGTGACTATTTCTTTAAGAGTGGTTTGGCAAAGTTTTCACTTGTCATGTGATTTCACTTGGAGAAGTTTTTATTTGTCATGTGATTACAATGGTTATTTAAACCAAAATGGAGTCACTGGTCATAGTTCTGATGAAGTTCTTAACAGAGTAGAATGAAAGCACTAAATTCTTGTGATTTATTTATTTATTTATTTGCAATAAATGTCCACTGGATACAAATTTGAATTGGTTCTTGGAAGGCACAACTACAGCTTTTTTTTGGACAATATAGTTAAAGTCTTAGGGTGTGGGTCTTCCTTAGCATCTTCTATGTCTGAAGTTAATCTAAACAAAGGGATTGTTTATCTGTGTACTCATACTGCAACACTCATCTGTCACTGGATTCCAAGACAGCAGCAGAGTTGTGAGAATGTACTACTGCCAGGACTGAAACTCCTTCTAACATTTTAGTTTATTCTCACTTTGTTTCAGTAATTTCTTTGTACTATGTTTTACTACACTCTGTTACTTTCACTTTTAATAAAGAATTATTTCTTCCATATTTCTACAATATTCAGCAAACATACAGATTAAATTTTCACAAGCATGGCTAGCAAAACTGGGGAAGAGATTGAATTTCAAGTTACAAACACAGACATTTCTTCAGTTTCAACACTAGTGAAAGAAACCACATTTACAAGAGGTAGAATATCAGAAAATGAAGGGAGAAAATTACCAGTTTCCAAATCTTCTTCTGATAGTAATCTTACTGTCATTAAACTGAAGGAAACTTTGCAATCATTGCAGTTAGTTGTCAAGAAAATGTCTGGGATTCAAAAGGGGCTACCCCAGCAGTATACCTTGGTGGATGCCCTTTCTAATTCGTAAACAAGTCCACTGCAGTGTTTCTACATGGTTGGTAGAATCACCACAGTGGGCAATCTCCATGGTCATGCTATGTACTAAAGAGGCATTCTGGGGAAGTGGCCCATGCTAATTAGTCTTAGACTCTCCCCTGGAAAAGCCTGCAACAAGGGATTTACACAGCTAAGTAATTCAGAGAATCGCTTAGCTGCATAATTTAGCATGGCCAAAATTGCTGAAGTCTCCCATTATAGTCTAGTCAATAGGAGAGAACATATTGCAGGTAAGGTTCTAGGAGCAGTGGAAATGTACCAGTAGTGCAGATTATGACAGTGAGTATGTGTATGACAGTGTGTCTGCATGTCTCCATGTATGTGTGACAGGTTTTGGATGACTGTGGTTATGCATGAGTGCATCTGCCAGGTGGGCACAGAGGTGGTTTGGTAGGAGATCAGTAATGTATATGTATATATGTGTTTGTGTTGTGTGTGTGATATATAGATAGATAGATAGATAGATAGATAGATAGATAGATAGATAGATAGATAGATAGATACATAGATAGATAGATACATAGATAGATACATAGATACATAGATACATAGATAGATACATAGCTAGATAGGTGAATGGATGAGTATGTCAGTAAAAGTATCCAAGTGTATTATTGAAACAATATGCACAGTTATCAAAAGAAAAAAATTGAAAGTTTTCTAGAACTTATGATATTCTCCTTCATATATGTGGGTAGATCAGGAGTTTGCAGTGTTATAGCTATTCTACAGGTGCCTGTTCCTGAAACAATCTTCATCTTACAACAGATCTCTGTTGTTCATAGGATCCTAGAACTTAAGGCAACTGAGCCATGAGGCCATTTCCACTTTGCCAGTATCCACCCTTAGACCTTGCCTCTCTTTTCAAGGAGAGCCAGGTCAGTCATACGAGGGGTGAATTTATGAGCGTTGTTCAGCTCTTTTTTAAAGCAGACAGTGTGTTACACTGTTTAATTTGGAGAGGGAGTTTGCTCTAGAGAGGGGTAGGCGTAGGCACTACATAACAAATCTATCCTTCTTCTTAGTCTTACTTATTTGTTTGAGTAGATTAACATTCTAGCCCTTTTATCAGCTGAGCTGAGCTGTTTGATTTATTGAGGTCTAAGAGTTCTTGTTCTACTGGATCCCTTATAGCCATATAAGCATGGCATACCTCATCCCAAGGTGTACAGGAATAAAGCCTCCAGTCTTTCCTGGAAGTTAAAGTATTTTAAGCCCTTTATTCTTTTAACTACAAACCTATGAGGTCTCTACAATTACATGATATGTTTAGCAGGGTACATTCCAAGGCGGGCACTGTACTCGATGGGGGCAATCAGTGTGAAATACAAGGAAGTGAGGGCTTCTTTAGATCTGATAGATATACCTTTATCTATCAGCTGTGCACAGTAAAAGGAATTCTTAACTATTGTTACAATGCGATGGTCAAATGTAAGGGAGCTGTCCACACATGTATCCACATCTCTCACAAAATGTTTATTTTAAAGTGGCATGTTATCTATGGTGTAAGTAGGAGCTAAGGTTTTTATTTCCAAATGCTACAACATTGCAGTTTTGGCATTGAGATTGAGCCCATTTTTAGTACACCAGCTATTAACACGTACAAGCTCCCACTGAGCTGTACATATAAAAGAGAACACTTGACGACTACTTCTATCTTACAATTATCTGCAAACTTTATTAACCAGAAATCCTTGGAGATAAGAAACGTAGATACTGAACAGCAGAATCCCAAAATTGATCCCTGTGGGACTTCACTGTCACCTTCCTATTCTCGGAGAAATCTCCCCCCACTTTTACAGAGTGAGGCCTATCTCCAAGCCATTTGGCTATCCACCTAGCCACATATGGGTCAATTTGGAATTTGTTCAATTTGTTTATTATATTTGCATTTGATATGGTATCAAATGCCTTGGTGAGGTCAAAATACATGTGAGCAGCTTGTTCACAGTCAATAGCCTGAGTAACCCTCTCAAAGAATTTTACAAGATTCAATAGACAAGATCTACCCTTGACAAGGTTTGTTATGTTCATTATGATATATTCCATAGCTTTGCATATAAGACTTGTTAGGATGATTGGTCCATAATTCCTGTGGTCTAGGGTGCTGCCACCCTTGTAGAGTGGCATTACTACAGCTGTACATCACTCTGTATGACAAACCTATCTGATAGGCTCAGGTTGAAGAATTTGAGGAGTGGGTCTGCTATTGCTTTTTTAGTGCTATTAGGCAACCTGGCTTCTTGTCAGACCCCATGAATGAGATATTTATTTTTGTTTTAGAGAGTACCTTCAGTATGAGATCTGTTGTAATGACTGCTGGTACGATATCATCAGTATAGAGAGGTCCGGATTAGGTGTCTTGGGGAAAAGTTGGCACTAAATTTATTAGGCAGTATGTTAGGGATATCCACTGGATTTGAGTAGGTGGCACCATGTGAATAAGCTCAGAGCAATGTTGGATATTATTTCTTCTTTTTCTGACATAATGAAAGAAGGACTTGTAGTTGTCTTCGGTTTCTGTGAAATATATCAGTTCACTTTAAATAATTTAAACACCCAAATGATGATGTCCCTAATGCTGACACATAAATGTCAGAAAAAAAAATGATGTGTCATTGCACATGGCCCAAGACATAACTTTGGAGCAAACAACAATAAAACAGTGTTTTTAAGGAGGACAAGCCCTCCTGCACCCCCACCTTCTGAAAAGTATGTACAGTAACTCATGATTGCACAACCCACCACTGGGGATGCACAAGCCAGTGCATTTCTTTGTGCCGGTCCCAAGCCCGGATAAATGGGGAGGGTTGCATCAGGAAGGGCATCTGGTGTAAAACTTCGCCAAATAATTAATGCAGACACCAGTAAGTATTTATATAGTGGATCGGTCGAGGCCCGGGTTAACAACGAATGCCACCAGTACTGTTAGCCAACAGGGTGCTGGCAGAAATTGGGCTACTGTTGGCCGAAGGAGGAGAAGAGGCAGAAGGCATGGCCAAAGGCAGGAAGAGAGGAGAAAGGCTAGGACTGTGGTAGTGAGGGTCGGAACTTTGAATGTTGGCAGTATGACTGGTATAGCGAGAAAGCTAGCCAATATGATGGACAGAAGGAAGGTTGGTATATTGTGTGTGCAAGAGACCAGATAGAAGTGGAGTAAGGCTAGGTGTATCGGAGGTGGGTTCAAATTGTTTTATCATGGTGTGGATGGGAGGAGAAATGACGTAGGAGTTATCCTGAAGGAACAGTATGCTAAGAGTGTTTTGCAGGTGAAAAGAGTGTCGGATAGAGTGATGTTTATGAAGCTGGAAATTGATGGTGTAATGATGAATGTTGTTAGTGCATATGCTCCACAAGTTGAGTGTGCGATGGATGAGAAAGAAACATTTTGGAGTGAGTTGGATGAAGTGGTGATGACTGTACCGAAGGGTGAGAGAGTGGTGATCGGAGCAGATTTCAATGGGCATGTTGGTGATGGGAACAGAGGGGATGAGGAAGTGATGGGTAGGTATGGTGTTAAACAAAGGAATGCAGAAGGTCAGATGGTAGTGGATTTTGCGAAAAGGATGGACATGGCTGTGGTGAATACATATTTTAACAAGAGGGAGGAGCATAGGGTGACATACAAGAGTGGAGGAAGATGCACACAGGTGGAATATATCTTATGTAGGAGGGCCAGTTTGAAGGAGATTGGAGACTATAAAGTGGTGACCGGGGAAAGTGTAGTTAGGCAGCATAGGATGGTGTTTTTTAGGATGACGTTGGTGATCAAAAAGAGGAGGAAAAGTGTGAGGGCAGCACCAAGGATCAAATGGTGGAAATTGAAAAAGGGTAATTGTGAGGTGGAGTTTGGGGATGAGTTAAGACAAGCACTGGGTGGCAGTGAAGAGTTACCAAATAGCTGGGTAACTACAACTGAGCTAGTAAGGGAGATGGATAGAAAGGTACTTGGTATGACATCTGAACAGAGGAAGGACAATAAGGAGACATGGTGGTGGAATGAGGAAGTACAGGAGAGTATACAGAGAAAGAGGATGGCAAAGAAGAAGTGGGATTGTCAGAGAGATGAAGAAAGTATACAAGAGTATAAGGAGATGAGATGCATGGCAAGGAGAGAGGTGGTGAAGGCTAAGAATAAGGCATATGAAGAGTTGTATGAAAGGTTGGACACTAAGGAGGGAGAAAAGGACTTGTACCGATTGGCTAGACAGAGGGACCAAGCTAGGAAAGATGTGCAGCAGGTAAAGGTGATAAAGGATAATGAGGGAAACATACTCACAAGCGAGGAGAGTGTGTTGAGGAGATGGAAAGAGTACTTTGAGGGGTTGATGTATGAAGAGAATGAGAGGGCATTGACAAAAAGGCAGGAGTTTGAGCTGGATGTGCAGAGTTAAAGATGTTAAGATTTGCACTGGGTGTGATGAGGGTGGACATGATTAGGAATAAGTATATTAGAGTGTCAGCCCAGGTTGGAAGATTTGGAGACAAAGCCAGAGAGGCAAGATTACGTTGGTTTGGGCATGTGCTGAGAAGGGATGCTGAGTATATTGGGAAAAAGATGCTAAGGATGAAGCTAAAAGGTAACAGGAAAAGAGGAAGGCCTAAGATAAGTTTTATGGATGTGGTGAGAGAGGACATGCAGGTGGTTGGTGTGACAGAGCAAGATGCAGAGGACAGGAAGAAATGGAAACAGATGATCCGCTGTGGCGACCCCTAACGGGAACAGCTGAAAGAAGATGATGAACTCTTATGATTGCACAATACCATGGAAAGGGCATATTCCCCAACCCTGGGGATTGTGTCATCTTTCACACCTGACAGTCATCTTTTTTGTTGATCAAAGTGTGTAGACAAAACTGGTGTCAACTTTAAAGATTGATGACTTAATTATTTGCTCCTATATATGTATATTTATATATTCATTTATTTATTTATATATATATATATATATATATGTTTGTATATATATATATATATATATATATATATATATATATATGTATATATATATATATATATAAAATATATATATATATATATATATATATATATATATATATATATATATATACACATACACAAATTTTATATATATATATATATATATATATATATATATATATATATATATATATATATATATAATATAATATACAAATTATATATATATATATATATATATATATATTTATTATAAAAACGTTTCCTATAACTTTTATATTTTTTTTCTTATTTTATCTGAAATTTGCTCAAAAATAAAATATTTTTTTCTTTAGAAGTCATTTTGAGGGGAGTAACTATTTACAGAGGTGGGACTTATTCAGCCATTTTGGATAGAATCTTCAATCATTTTTTTTTCTTTAGACAGTCTTGGCACACATTATAACCATCTCACAATTGTTATGTTGTCATTTGCTCTGTGTAGCTTATTTGTATGTGTACTGTGTACAATGAACTTGTTTGAAGATCAGTATCATACGTTTAGATCAGGTTTAGTGCTTGTTTTGAACTGGGAGTTGCCTTTTTCTATGCAACTTCAGAAGCACTGTGGAGTGTACACCACATCTATGTATTGGCCTCCTAATGAATCACCCCCTCACACACACAAAAAAAAGAAAATTAAAATGATAGAGAGATAGATACAGTGTGTGTGTGTGTGTGTGTGTGTGTGTGTGTGTGTGTGTGTGTGTGTGTGTGTGTGTGTGTGTGCATGCATCTGTGTTTGTGTGCGCACGCACTTATATACAGAAGAGTTTGTATGTATAGTCAATAATCCCAAATGCACAATATCTTCACTGTCAGAAATGTAAAACCTCCTTTCTGCAACAAAATCACCAAAACTTACAATGCTGAATCTGACACAAACTACTCCTAGCCAACATTTTACTGACTGCAAAAGGAAAACTCATTTTGTGTTCAGTCAACCAGAAATGTTAAAAAAGTATAAACCTACTACTACTATTATACTTACTCTGTCTGCATTGTGATACCATCAGGAAAAGTTTTTTTTTAATGCAAAAAAAAAGATATGAACTTTAGGATCTGGTTTGGCTTAGGGTCATGGTCAGGGTTAGCATACATGAGTATGATGCTTATGAAGCTGGAAATTGATGGTGTAATGATGAATGCTGTTAGTGCATATGCTCCACAAGTTGGATGTGCGATGGATGAGAAAGAAAATTTTTGGAGTGAGTTGGATGAAGTGGTGATGACTGTACCCAAGGGTGAGAGAGTGGTGATTGGAGCAGATTTCAATGGGCATGTTGGTGAAGGGAACAGAAGGGATGAGGAAGTGATGGGTAGGTATGGTGTTAAGGAAAGGAATGCAGAAGGTCAGGTGATAGTGGATTTTGTGAAAAGGATGCACATGGCTGTGGTGAATACGTATTTTAACAAAAGGGAGGAGCATAGGGTGACATACAAGAGTGGAGGGAGATGCACACAGGTGGATTATATCCTATGCAGGAGGGCGAGTTTGAAGGAGATTGGAGACTGTAAAGTGGTGACGGGGGAAAGTGTAGTTAGGCAGCATAGAATGGTGGTCTGTAGAATGACATTGGTGATCAAGAAGAGGAGGAGGAGTGTGAGGGCAGCACCAAGGATCGAATGGTGGAAATTGAAAAAGGGTGACTGTGAGGTGAAGTTCAGGGAAGAGTTAAGACAGGCACTGGGTGGCAGTGAAGTGTTACAGAATAGCTGGGTAACTACAGCAGAGCTAGTAAAGGAGACAGCTAGAAAAGTGCTTGGTGTGACATCTGGACAGAGGAAGGAGGGCAAGGAGACCTGGTGGTGGAATGAGGAAGTACAGGAGAGTATACAGAGAAAGAGGTTGGTGAAGAAGAAGTGGGATTGTCAGACAGATGAAGAAAGTAGACAGGAGTATAAGGAGATGAGGTGCATGGTAAAGAGAGAGGTGGCAAAGGCTAAGGATAAGGTGTATAGAGAGTTGTATGAAAGGTTGGACACTAAGGAGGGAGAAAAGGACCTATACCCATTGGTTAGACAGTGGGACTGAGCTAGGAAAGATGTGCAGCAGGTAAGGGTGATAAAGGATAATGAGGGAAATGTACTCACTAGCAAGGAGAATGTGTTGAACAGATGGAAGGAGTACTTTGAGGGGCTGATGAATGAAGAGAATGAGAGAGAGAGAAGGCTGGATGATGTGGGGATAGTGAATCAGGAAGTGCAATGGATTAGCAAGGCAGAAGTAAGGATAGCTATGAAGAGAATGAAGAATGGAAAGGCTGTTGGCCCAGATGACATACATGTGGAAGCATGGAGGTGTTTAGGTGAAATGGCAGTGGAGTTTTTAACCAGATTGTTTAATGAAATCTTGGAAAGTGAGAGGATGCCTGAGGAGTGGAGAAAAAGTGTTTTGGTACCAATTTTTAAGAATAAGGGTGATGTGCAGAGCTGTAGTAACTACAGATAGATTAAATTGATCAGTCACAGCATGAAGTTATGAGAAAGAGTAGTGGAAGCTAGGTTAAGAAGGAAGGTGATGATTAGTGATCAGCAGTATGGTTTCATGCCAGGAAAGAGCACTACAGATGCGATGTTTGCTCTGAGAGTGTTGATGGAGAAGTACAGAAAAGGTCAGAAGGAGTTGCATTGTGTCTTTGTGGACTTAGAGAAAGCATATGGCAGGGTGCCTAGAGAGGAATTGTGGTATTGTATGAGGAAGTTGGGAGTGGCAAAGAAGTATGTAAGAGTGGTATAGGATATGTACGAGGGTAGTGTGACAGCAGTGAGGTCTGCGGTGGGAGTGACAGATTTGTTTAAGGTGGAGGTGGGATTACATCAAGGATCAGCTCTGAGCCCTTTCTTATTTGCAGTGGTGATGGACAGGTTGACAGACGAGATCAGACAGGAATCCCCGTGGACTATGATGTTTGCAGATGACATTGTGATCTGTAGTGAGAGTAGGGAACAGGTGGAGGAGACCCTGGAGAGGTGGAGATATGCTCTAGAGAGAAGAGGAATGAAGGTCAGAAGGACTAGGACAGAATATAGGTGTGTGAATGAGAGGGAGGGTAGAGGAATGGTGAGGATGCAGGGAGTAGAGGTGGTGAAGGTGGATGAGTTTAAATACTTGGAATCAACAGTTTAGAGTAATGGCAAGTGTGGAAGAGAGGTGAAGACGAGAGTACAGGCAGGGTGGAGTGGGTGGAGAAGAGTGTCAGGAGTGATTTGTGACAGACGAGTAACAGTAAGAGTGAAAGGGAAGGTCTGAAAAAGGGTAGTGAGACCAGCTATGTTATATGGGTTGGAGATGGTGGCATTGACAAAAAGGCAGGATTCAGAGTTGGATGTGGCAGAGTTAGGGATGTTAAGATTTGCACTGGGTGTGATGAGGGTAGACAGGATTAGAAATAAGTATATTAGAGAGTCAGCCCAGGTTGGACAGTTTGGAGACAAAGCCAGAGAGGCAAGATTGCGTTGGTTTGGACATGTGCTGAGGAGGTATGCTAAGTATATTGGGAAAAGGATGCTAAGGATGAAGCTACCAGGTAACAGGAAAAGAGGAAGGCCTAAGATAAGGTTTATGGATGTTGTTAGAGAGGATATGCAGGTGGTTGGTGTGACAGAGCAAGATGCGGAGGACAGGAAGAAATGTAAACAGGTGATCCGCTGTGGCAACCCCTAACCAGGAAAAGCCGAAAGAAGAAGAAGAAGGAGTAATGATGAGCAGGGGGCACCATGATTGCAGTATGCACTTTTATTGATGATGTCTTTCTAAACAGTAATAACCTTTTTGTAGACCTAACCACAACCTTTAACATGGTAAACCCTTCACTTTTACTCAAGGCTCTTGTCACAGCAGGTATAAGTAACCATGCTCTCCCATGGTTTATTTATTTATTTTTTTTATTTGACATTTGTTTACTAGGACAGCAGGTGCCCTTTTTCAGTGGAGACCCAGGGAGAAATGCTCCACAAATATAAAATAGTAATATATTAACAATATTAATAATATTTAGTAGTGAGAGTTCAGTTTAGAGAGTTTGAAAAGTAAACCGCACAGTTAATACAAACAGTTAACATCATAGTAACCAGAATTAGACAGTGTTGTTGTGCAGTTAATACAGTCAGTAAATAACATAATACAAAAAGTAGACAATGTTGTAGAGAACTGTAATTAAAATCTGTAGTTACACAAGTTAAACAATGAAGTAGAAAACTCTGATTATGCACTGGAGGTCAAATGAGTTGTAGGCTTAGCAATGGAGTGTCAGAGGGGGAAGAAAAAAGACACATCATATGTACAATATTTACAGTAACCAATTATGGTCCACATTAGTAGTATTCTAGGAAGTATATGGACATTAGCAATGTTGAGAAAATACATAAAAAACAAGAATCCTAGGTTTCTTAGATAATTAAGTACAAATAAGTGCAAACAGCCTTTACATCTCCACCAAACCCTTACTGAAGGAATTCTCAAGCATCATCAGTCTTGTTACCTTTACTATTCTCCCAGTTTGTAACTAAATTACCAGCTGATCTTCTCCAAATATACACCTCTAGCCCATTTCACTTAGTTATCAGATAAGAACTAGGACAAGGTTTTCTACACATGTCAAACTAGTTAACTGTCTAGGGAACAACACACTCAGTTTAAATGCAAAAAAAAAAAAAAAAAGGACATGATCTTTAGAACATACCACAAACTTGCCTTAGTCCCTCGGAAACTGTCTCATACTCTTCAATAATCAATAGCCTCTCAATTCAGGTACCTGTGAATCCTGCTGGAACCAACAACTTCAATGTTATGCATAAATTGTAAAAGAGAACAAACCCCTTTTCTGGGGAAAAATCAAATATCTTCTCTTACCATCTGGATGAATAGAAATGGCAAAATGAATACTCCTTGCCTAGTTCGAATACGGACTGACAATGATTACAGAAACTTCTAAAAAGAACCATTCATCCTGCCAAACAACCTGTGGATAAGATATGAAGGTTCATCAGATTACTTTCCCAAAGAGAATAGCACTGCTCTACATTAACTTAAGCAAACCAGCTTCCTACTAAGCAAAGTTTATAATTATTACTATACTCACTACTTTTCAGATACTCAAATTTAAATATTATTTTCATTCTTGGGCAGCAACCTAACTCATTGCATGTTGAGTATCACTGAAGGTCCATAACCACATCCATTGCTTCAATTTCAAATTCCCAGAAATAATACACTGCACAGACCAGAATTTTTTTTTTGTAATCTGAGAATTATATATGTGTATATATATATATATATATATATATATATATATATATATATATATATATATATATACATATATATATATATATATATATATATATATATATACATATATATATATATATATATATATATATATATATATATATATATGGTTTACTATCATATACCTGAAATGTACTCGGTCGACTGTTCACATGGTCGACTGAGATTGGGCAAAATTCACAATGTCGAACACCGGAATTGCCGAAATACATGTCGACTGCTACCTAGGGACAGGTTTTAACATGGGTCGAGATAGGGGCAGATGTGTATTTCGGCAATATCAGTGTTCGACATTGCCTACGGTCGACATTCCGATTTTCGAACGAAGTGGCGTTGACTGACTTCACTTCAAATAAATGATAGTAAACATATATATATATATATATATATATATATATATATATATATATATATATATATATATATACACATACACACACACACACACACACACACACACACACACACACACACACACACACACACACACACACAAAAGAAAAACAAACACAAATTCATCAACTTATTCATAGAATCCCAGTCTCAACAGAATAGACTACTTTATTGCAGAAAACGCATGTACCTGGGAGACAAAGCAATCAAGGTCTTGTCTCCCAGAACACAAGAAACTCTAAGTAAAATATATCGCATTTATTAAACTACAGCCACTGACCAATTAAAGCTGCAAACTTTTGCATTGTTTAGCTAAGAATCTGCTGATCTTTTATCTGTGCTTTTTCATATTAGGTACAAAGTCTGAATTCCACATTGGAACTTTCTACACTGGCCTTATCCATGTTGGCAGTATTCATGTTCGCAGGAATAAATCATCAAAATCAGATTAAAACAGGAATTCATCTTGAAATAAAATGAATTCCAAAATAGAGTACTCAATGATCAAAATAGCTAAATTAAAACTACCTGTCCCAAATAAAATTAGACTTAGATGATTGCTTGAATCCCTGGGTTGAAAACACACTTCTTCCAGTTATGTTCCACTTCCTCCTAACTCCAATACCTCTTTTCTTAAAATGCTTATAATGGACATGATTTTCTTATGCAGCCCTAACCTTATCATGTATTCCCAGTAAAAGCACATCAGGAAGATGCCTAATTGGAATACTGTGAGATTGTCACTCATTTCCATGATGCCTATAAAAATCTCTAGCACTAGGGGGAGCACATTTTACATGTTTTTCTGGTTTCCACTAGGGAACTAGTGTCCTTTATGTGCACCTGGACATGCACCCCCCACTCCCTCTAACAGAGGTGAGCAGACACAGCCCCTTCACTTGCCCCCTCCCCCAGCCACTACTTAGACTCTAGCCACCAAGGTGTAGTAAGAAGTTTCCCTCTAGCTGATGGAGACATCTAGTCCTGCAGTATTTAATGCCAGGCTATATAGTTTGTAAGATATAGACAGGTTTACTGAAGCAACCTGTTAGCTTACAAACATTCTAGAAAAATGAATGTGGCTGCAATTGCATTTGTTCCTTCAGTTCAAGTATTACTGGTATGTTATAGGGTCATAGGATCATAGGAGGTTACTAGGCTAATGGTCCCAGCACCCTTACAAGCCTAGGCAAGTTCAACCCATGTTCCCATGGGTGTCTGGTTCAAGCAGACACTAAAATCAGCAACTATTGCCCCTGTCCAAGAGTGAATTTCTGGTTACCCATCCAATTATCCAAATTGTGTGTAAATAGGGCGAACAATGGGCTTTGTTTGACATGAATAGGAAGCTTGTTCTAAAGGTGGGGAAACCTCTGTGAGACAAATCTGTCTGTCCAGGAAGTTCTCTTGATGTCACATACCAGTTTAAGGTCCTTTGAGCAAGTGACCCATGTCCATTTGACTTGTGAATGTGCAACATTTCCATCAAAGCTGGGACAGAGATTGCTCATATACATGGCACAGGTCACTTCTGAGCAGTCTGAATGACATAGAGTAGAATGACAATGATTTCTGTCTGTGCACATTAGATTTTTGAAGACCCTGAATTGTCTTCATAAGGACCTTTGTGGACTCTCCAATTGCTGCAGGTGTTTGGAAAGAAACATACCAAAGGGAGCATTGTACTGTATTATTGACCTGATAAGGGAAGAGTACGGGGAAGGGGGATAACCCCTTTTTTATGGAGGTTACAGGGGGGTTATAACCTCTTTTTTTCTGAAGGCAATGTCCTTACTTATGAGATGAGCAATATAAAATGCCCTTCTTACCACCGGTAGACAATGATGCATACCACAAACAGGTCAAATCATCTTAAGAACTTTATAATGTATGTTTTTTTATTATTAAATGATATTTTTAGGCAGAACAATGTATATCTGTTTTGATTTCTGACCCAAATAAACTTCATGGTTTTTGAGGGTGGGAAGAAAGAACAGTTGACAATTCCCAGAGACTGTGAGAGTGAAGATTTGCTTGCCTTTGTAAAAGTCTGTTCAACAACTGATATGCGAAGATAGCAGACAAAATGGTAACAGCTTTTACGAGTGATATAGCTTTGAGAAATGTAGTTTTGCAGGGGTTTCCACTGTATGCTTGAGGAGGGTATGTATGCATCTCAGATGTAAAATTTAAATGCATTTAGAGTAATATAAATATACTAGGTCTGAAATAGCAGTATTTTTGAGAATTCCATCCTTTCTGAGGTATGGCGATCTTAGAGTTAGTGTGTGTGTGTGTGTGTGTGTGTGTGTGTGTGTGTGTGTGTGTGTGTGTGTGTGTGTGTGTGTGTGTGTGCGCGTGTGTGCTTGGGGTGTATGCATGTGTGTGTGTATATGTGTGCATGTGTGCGTGCGTGCATGAGTGCGTGTGTGTGTGTGTGTGTGTGTGTGTGTGTGTGTGTGTGTGTGTGTGTGTGTGTGTGTGTGTGTGTGTGTGTGTGTGTGTGTGTGTGTGTGTGTTAATATAGTGGAGTCATACAGTATGCAGCACCCATATTGGTGTGCCTCTTACAAAAAATACTTTTATTTTGTAACTGTGACTTGCATACTTCAATGTTATTTCAACCGAATCAGAGTTACTTTTGTTTAGTTTTGCAACTTGTAATATCAAGTCTTGCCCTTCCAAAATCTTGTCATCTTATATAGCCTGGCCTCAAAAGGAAATAGCTCATTTGAGATGAAGAGAAAGGGTTCAGGCACCTAGGCGGTGTGACACCCCCCTGTGAGACAGCTGGATGTGGACACATGGCAGGTTGGCAGTTTAGCTGCAGTGACAAATTCCTGCAGACAATTCCCTGTGGGAATACAGGAACCCCCTGCACCCTAACCACAGGTGGCAGACACAAACCCCCACAGTGATACACTCTGCACCCCCCTAAAAGCCACCATGTGCAACTGTCAGTGGAACATGTGACTGGCATAGGATGCCACATGGGCATGAAAGTGGTAAAGTGAAACCTGTGTGCTGTGGGCAAAGCCTTTATTAACACAAAATGTAAAGTGATGTGTGTAGTGATTGGTGCGTACTAAACCCAAATATAATCACAACTTGTAGAAATGTGCAACAGCATGGAGGAAATCCTGCACATCACTGTAGTCACATTTATGTTGCAAGATGTGCTTTAGGCGACGCTCCCTTACAACAATAGCCTTCCTACGCGGTGTCACAGGCATCCCCCTCAAAAGAGACTCCCGTCAGGTATCTGTCAGGTTCTGTTCCTGCTGCAGAACAGACAGAAGGTCAGATAGCTGCACAGTAGGGCATCCCAGTAACACCTTCAGCCGACGATGCCATGCATCCACCTGGTTATTTGTCCACTGGAAGTTTAATATGCTGACAAAAGCGCTCAATAAAATAGAATTGTTTTACTTGGTTCAGTGAGAAGTTGCTTTACTGGTTTGTTTAAATAGGGCTTGGTGCTTGGTTGCTGGTCTTATATTCTGTTACATTGTTAAGTGGCATGCATAAGGAATTTTCTCACTTCTCCGATCATGATATAATGGAAAACATTTTGCAATAATTTTTTCCACTTTGTGCTGCTTGGTATTAGGACTAAATTTGTTTTAAAAGCTTTTGAACAGATATGGAGAATTTTGTTATTCTTTGTATACTGAAAGCACTGATCAATTGATCATTTTGATCATTTTTAAGGAGTTTGGAACCAACAATTTTTAATCTGGCATCAGTGGGACCTAGTCGTAAGTACTAGGCTACTTTCATTGTACAGTTCTGCAACAAAAATATTGTCTCATACAACAATAGCAGCTGCAAAACTGCACTTCTGGATTGAATAACACAATTAAAATGCTACACAGTTCTTGCAGGAGTAGAGGTGAGGGAATCCCCAAGATGAGCATTCAGAAATTTTATTTGGAATGTGTAAGATTTATGAAAGTTATGAGACTTCATTTAACTAGTTTTATGGAGTTCTTTGTAACCTATTTAGTTTTTAAAAATTTGATCCCAAGTTTAACCTAACGTTTAACAGGCCCATCTTCATGACCTATTCCACTGCCCCCTGAAGGTGTGAGTCCTGGTGCTAGGTGAATTGGTCACTGTTGATGTGACACCACAACCCCATTTACAAAATGGGAATAAGGAGGTTAATGCTAATACTGATTGCCAAATTCTGTCCCCAGAGGTGGTTTCACATGAATGAATGAATGAATAAATGAATGAAGCAAAGTCATCTTTCAGGATGGAACTGACCATTGGCAGGACCATCATTTTTATGCAACCAGATAATGAGCATTTGTTTAACTTGAGAATCGTTGGCTGTAAACCTTCTCAGATATACTGAGTGTTACACTGCCCATCTCTGACGACAACAGTTTGTTTGTTTCTTTCGGTTTTTCCCAGTTAGGGGTCGCCATAGCAGAACTCCAGTCTGCTAATGATTGGTAGTGGATTTTTATGTACCGGGTTACCAGCCCTGATGCACAACCTTCAATGAAGGCACGCCCCATTCACGTATGCCTCCACGACAACAGTAACATTTACAGGTTGAATTATCAAAAAGTAACAAAATAATTTCCAACAAATTAAATTACATTTTTCATTTAAAGATAATTTTGCCATATAATAAGGATAAAAATAAACCTATTTAAGGGTTTCCTCTCTAGTTGTAAATGTTATTTTATTTTCATGAAATAATAATGCCCCTCCCATAGAAGCTGAAGTACAGCACCATAATTATGCCATGGAAATGCCATTTTTTGTTGGCTTCCACTTTTGTTTCCGCGCCCAATAAGTGCTAGGTTGGGAGCAATTAAAACATACTAGGATATTGCTCTAGAAGAGTCTTAGCACTGTGCAGAGTTTAAGGGAGACGGACATGTGTACATCCAGAGAGAAAAGTTAAATGGTTCAGTTCTGCATCCTTACTCTTGTGAAATAAATTGAAGCATTAACAAATGTTTTTGCAAATAAAATTCTATTTGTTCACATACACACACACGTGCACACATACATGTATCATATGTTATGCATTAATTATGCATGATGTTTAGAATTACATTCATATATTTCTATACATACACACACACACACACACACACACACACACACACACACACACACACACAGAGAGAGAGAGATCTCACACATTATATACGTATACATACATGAAGGAGATGACTGTGTGTGTTCATGTCTGAAGAAACACACACATATATAAATATGCATATGTGTATGAGAGCATATCTGTACTTTTATTAAATATTTTATTTTATGCACTGTTCATGATCTTTGCCAAGTAACATAGCTGACCAAGTGCTGATTAGTTTTATTTCCTGTGTATACTGACAACACACTAATGATAACAGCATATAATGTTTGGAGCTAACATGGGGCAGGAATTTGTAATGTAGAAGCACCTGGTTTACTTCTGCCTGTGTGTAGATCAGTTTGTCTCCCCTTCAGTGCCTCCCTAACTGTGACTCACTACACATATGCAGATCTTTGGGGGTTGCTGCACCACATTCCTGATACACAGCTACATACAGGTGATATCTCTGTGTTGTCATGGAGATATAGTAAATATCTGAATCAGTCTATGGAGGAAATTAATTAGTTATTTATTTATTTTACATTTGTTTACTGGGAAAGTCTGACTGGATATATGTCCATTTTCAGCGGAGGCCCGGGGAGAAAAACGAGGCTCTTAGTGTCAAAAAGGGTCTCGCAGTCAGAATGATTTATTTTATGCATGTCTTTCCTTGGTAGTTATACTCTATGTTTCCCTTATCAAAAACACCATTAACTGTAGCCCTTATAAACAACACACTAGTTTGTTAATTAATGCACATATCTATATAGGATATAGAAAAAAGTTAAATACTTTATGAGTATTTTAGCATTCCATTACTTTGTACTGTTCTAGTAGTCTTTCTATATTAGCAAGGTTGGCATGGATGCTAAAATATTAAAGTGAAGGTGTCAATGATCATAACCTTTCTGTCTTTAATGGGAAGCAAATAACCCATTTACAGCTTGCTAAGTTATAAGTCTGTATGTAAACAAATTACCATGCAAGTAGATGGAAGGAATGGTTCATAGATTAGACTGGAAAGCATCTCACTGAGGTGTTTTTAATGGAATCAAGGTTCAGCTGTAATGTTTTAAAGAGTTTCATGCTTGCACTGTATATCAAGGTTCAGCTGTAATGTTCTAAAAAGTTTCATTCTTGCATGTTGTATACAGTGCAGCTTTGTTACAGAATATGTGTCTTTGCCTTTCATAAAGTTTTTAGATATTCTACAGGCAAATGGAGAAGGAACACAATAGGGTTTAAGAGCTCATATATGCTGGCTCCCATGACATTTGTAAGTAGTGTTTACATATCTACAATTTTGTGTAGATATGTGAAAATGTTGGATGCTGGCATTGTCTTGGGTTATATTTACAGCGCTGTGATTGTAGAAGTAATATTACTTTAAGGATTACTGCTGCTATCTGGTCACAGTGACGGTGTGTTTTTGTTGGCTGCTTCTCAAATATTACTTCTCAGTCTTCAGAATGATTGCTGTTGGTTTGCATTGTCATGATGACAATTCCCTTTAAAATGACTGCTGCAGCATTCGATTCTTTCTACAGCAGAGAACAAGTAAGTAAATGTTAAAAACTGCAGGTATGTCTGCTGACTGACAAAATGTATCTCATGCAGAGATAAAAGACAATGCCTGTACAAGTCTTTCCAGCAAGAGCAAGAGCTTAAAAATGATTGTCCACAAGTTGAATATTTATGTTTTTTTTTTAACTTGGTCATCATTATGTAACAAAACTCTGGGAATTATATAAATGAATGAGGCTAAACTGATTTATTGTTTTCCAACATCAAAAAACTACCAATGACAGAGATAGGTGGCAAGGGATACTTATTCACACATTATTAATAACTGTCGTCCAACATGTAGAACAGAGTATGAATAAACCATAAACCTACCTTTACACCTATTGCTGACGATGGAGTTTTTTGGTGTTTGGATTTGGTTTGTTTCCACTTGCATCCCTTTGACGTTTGTTTTAGTTTTGATTTGTTGTTTTAAATGGACATTTTTCAACAAAACAGAGAAGGACTTGTGAAAATAAGATTAGATTTTTGAACCAGAATAAACTGATACAGATAAAACTAAACAACCAGTCCCAACACTGGCTTACTGTATAAATTTTACTACTCCAAGGGGATAAAGACTGTAGTTTTATAAGAATATAAGACCTATTGTACCAAGAGGACTATGATCCTATAGTCGTGTAAGAAAACAATACCTACCGGGTAGATTCAGAAAAAAATACATGCCTCCAAACGTTATAAACATTTGCTGAAGTGCAGCGAGAAATATTAACAGGATTAAAGTGGCAGATGGCATTGAGAGGGTGATTACTGTATTTTATCAAATCAAAGAAGGAAAGAGTGCTCTAAAGTGACAATTGTTAGACTGAGAAAGGCTAAAGATGGATGTCAGCAATGAAGGACCGTCAACCATTTTCATTTTAAGAGTTTTAATATGTTGTCTAACTCTCTCAGCTGGGCAACATGATTGTAAGGGAGGAAGATAGCTGTGCTGGTAGGGCAGTGCCACCAGATTACATGAGGTTAGGTGTGAGGGCAACTGAGAGTCTGAAACAGTTTCTTTAGGAGTGTAGTGCATTCAGTGAGGGGAATGGTTTGCATATCTACCACATGAAATGTGTATAGTGCCTGTTTAGAAAGGTAAGTATGTAGTGTGCCATGTCTTACCCCATTATACTCTTACTACTTTTATTAATCTGGGAAGGATTTGGTACACCATTCTGTAGCGTACCTAGCCTACACCATGATGCACAGTGATTAGGAATAGCACCCAGTACTTCTGATGCATGTTCAGATATCACTGTAGCATTTCTTTTCTCTTCTTTTCAATAGTACCCACAACAGATCATGACCGTGCTTTTAACATGTCACTTGAACATACTTGTTTAAATATAGACCTCACTGAGAATAACCACAGCCTCAGTGACTTTGTCTGATTTATTCAATAACCTGATAGTACAAAGACAGTTGGTTCTCTGCTTGTATTGTCATATCATTTTCTTAAGCTACACCTGCACAATGGCTTAGTGGTATTTTTGATATCCGCAAGATTTCTGTTACTAAGAGAGCAGTATAGAATTTGTTTAGGGAGCTGAGGTGACATAAGGACACACTGACCATGCCAACAGAAATTAATTCTGAGGAGTATTTTCCCACTACTGGTAACAGTGGCCTCAGCTAGTACACAGTTGTTGCTATAGTGACCTTCTCATCCTAACGCATAGCATTTTCCAGTAGAAGTCCTAGTTAGATGATATCGGTAAGTCTGTCTTGCTTCTCATCTTTAAAGTACACTGCATTTGACATATCTGTCAGTTTGGCACAGAGGATTAAAGTAATAAACATCTAATGAGAGTTAACCTTAAGCCATGATTTTATTCCATCAATATTTATTTGTTTTCTATGTGATTATGAGTGAGTCACTTATCCAAATAGTGGTTATGAATTGCCCCAGAAAAGAGGTGCTTGAGCTGGGTTTGTTTACCTGGTTAAGGAATAAAGAAAGACAAATGAGGAGGGATATTAGTTTAACTGCGTATCTGTATCTTGATGCACTTTTACAGATTTTACTCAGTGAAACTATGCTAAAGCACTGAGAAGACAATCCTGTGGACTTAATGCTGCATCTCATTTTCCAAGATTTCTTTTAAGGAATAGTGATTTCTAGCATGCAGAAGTACACACAAATGTCTACTGTATTTGGATACCTGCCCTCAATGATGATTTGAGTAGAGTCTTTTGCAAGGTTCTGAATGGGCTCACCAGAGTATGTTGGTCATCTAGATGTCAAGTAAGAGTCTCAGACTTTTGAAAGAATAAAAATTAGGGTGTCAAATGAAATTAGGCTGTTACACAGATTTCCTTGACAATTTAAGGATATTTATAAATACAATAAATCACTTTCAAAAAGATGGACTTCATCATTGTAAATCAGTTCAATGAATATGTTGCTGAAGCTGAAAAATAGTTTTTATAATGTTCCTAATAGGGGTACATGAGAATATATGTACACATCTTCTGTATGTAATAGTTTAGATCATACTATAGTAAGGGTTTATATTAGTTTATCGAATTACCGTTTTATCAAACCCAAGAACGATGAGACGAGAGCATCGAAACATAAAAACATCTCAAGACATAGCTATTGCAGTCCACATAATCGAAGGGAAGACAGGCTGCTTGTCTTCCCTTCGAAGATGTGGATTGCAATAGTTAGGTCTTGCGATGTTTTTCATTTATGATGTTTTCATTTTGACGTTCCCAGGTTTGATGGTATGATAATTTGATAAACTAATATAAACCCATGTAGTGTAAAGAGTGAGCATCAAGCCCTCCCAACTGGCAGAGAATGATAAAGTCCTGACTATGACCCAGGTGACCTCAGTTCAAGTGTCTGATGGCGTTGGAAAGGGAGGGAGAACAGATCTACTGTAGAGGCATTATCTAGTCAGACCATTAGTGCAGACATGTAGCAGCATGAGTTACATTTGGAAGGAACTGTGGACCCCTGCAGTGAAACACATTGCCTGTCTCCCCAACCCCAGGGTGGGGTGAGGTCATTACAGCACACACTCTTTGCTGGCATATGTCACTAGTGACATAAAGCACCCTAATGGCTGTGTGAAAGATGTCCTTCTTTGGTGATCTGTTGCCATGATTATTGGTGAAATCCTTGGGTAAGGGAAGTAATAGGCTGTGTCTAATTGGGGAAGGCTTACTGCTTGGTAGGCTCATAGAAAAAAAGGTGTAAACATTAAAAAGTACTGCATTTGATTCCTTTTTATGAATTAAACATTTGTATAATCAAAGAGACATGGGCAAGGGGCAGTGATACAGAATGGGGAGCAGCTGTATTACAGATATGTAATATAAGTGCTGTAGCCTTAACAGCAGTTACAATATTGGCATGCCCCATAGGTGACTGCTGATCATGTCACATAACATCATGCACATGGGGCAGTTGCCATGCCCTAGCTGCCATTTAGTTTCCATGTGTTATAGCTATTTTTTTTTTTTTTTTGCTGGTTGTACTAGAGCAGGGGTCTGTAATTTGCGCTCTGGAGCCACATGTGGCTCTTCTACCCCTTTGCTGTGGCTCCCTGTAGCTTTGAAAAATAATGGCCACTCTACCACACAATACATGCACACACGCACACACACACACACACACACACACACACACACACACACACACACACACACACACACACACACACACACATACACACACACTGAGAGTGATAGAGCAATGGGCTTTAAATATTTCTCTTACACACTTAGAAACTTGCTAGAATAACACGATTTCTGTTGCCATGCATCCCACACACACTGAGTGATTGAGCGATCCCCTGGCATCAGCAGCATCTTTTGAAAGGTTTCCATACCCTCATAGCTCTCAAAGTCTTACCACAAGGAATCTGGACACAAACACAAATAAAGGGGAACAAAGGAACAAAAATAGGGACAGACTTTAAATATTGCTCTTATAAACTTAGAAACTTGCTAGAATAACATGCTTCTGTTAACATGCATTTTACACACACACTCACACACACACACACACACACACACACACACACACACACACACACAAAGAGCTACTTCTCAACTGTGTAGATTTTCGCAGAATGTTCTGACTTTTGCCTCATATTTTTGGTCTGCTTCTCATAAAATTGTAGTTTTCTGGTAAATTATCATTGAGGGCTGAAGTCAGAAAAATAGACAGACATTTGAATTTCAGACTTCATACCCTTCAGAAAATTCATGCTAGTGCAAAATCGGTTATTATATCAACTTTCTAAGTTTGCAAGAGCAATATTTAAAGTGTTCCTATTTTTGGGCCTTTTGCCCCATTATTTTTGACTTTGTCCAGATTTCTTGTTCTAAGAGGTCGAAACATATGACACACACACACACACACACACACACACACACACACACACACACACACACACACACTGAGAGCAATTGAGCAATCCCAACAAAGGAACAAAAATAGGGACTGATTTTAAATATTGCTCTTATAAACTTAGTTCTTTTATGTTTAGTATAATAACTATATATAAAACTTTATACACTGTGTTATCTTCCTTTTTGGGGTCAAATAGGTTTTGTGGCTCCCAATGAGTTTTATTTGGTGGGAGAGGGGCCAAAATGGCTCTTTTGATAGTGAAGGTTGCAAAACCCTGTACTAGAGGTTTTCAATGTGTTAATTCATCTACATAAGGATTTAATGAAGAGAAAAAAAAGCGGCAAACTTTAATTACTTTTTAATTTGTTTTGTTTATTTATGTAGTTATTTGTGCATTTATTTTTTATTGTGAATAAATAGATTTTATTTGGAAATGAAAGCAATGAATTAGTGACTAACTTTATGTGGCAAATGGGCCCAATAATGTTCACTGTGACGCCCATCCTCTGGCCAGTGATCAAGGAACCTCAATCCTTACCACAGACATTGGTGGGGAACATTCATTTTGAGAAAAATAGACAAACACTGTATTTTCATATGCAATCCTCTGCACCAAGTACAATTTCCCTTAAGAGCACACAGGGTATGCACACTCCTGTCCTGGGGCTGGGCTTTCACTCTAGGTCCCAAATAAGACTCCACACTGACCTCTACAGAGCTAACTCCTTAGCTGGGTATTCCAAGCCAAGTCATCCGCCAGACTCTCTGTGAAACCAGTGCTCTCAGTGTCCCTGTTCAAAGTAGCTGTCACACATACTCTCTTAAGATTTAGATTTTCACACACACACACCTAGGAAAGGCTGGCACAACTTACTCACTCTAACACCTCCACCCAGACTATAAGGTAGATTCACTGCCACCAGAACACCAGAAGCTAGCTACTTTAAGGTTCTTACAAGGGTAGCCAATTACACTTAATAAAATGAATACTTATACAAATGGTAGTGTTAACATGCAGCAAGATGTTCAGGAACGTGGAGCCACAGTTCCACTAAATAAATGCAAGTACTCTCAAAGGTTAAATATTTTCTAAAAAAAACAGCCACAATGAATGGTTTAGATATATTTAATAATAAATAAAAAAATACTGAATATCTATTTACAATAAACACCAGAGTTTCATCACAAGAAATATAAAATAACACCCACAGAAAGACACAGACAGATACAAAAAATACATTTAGCTAATCTCACTATATCTTCCTAACTGACTGAAGAATTACTGTTCCCTAGTTACTTGCTAAAGCAAGGCAAGATGAAAGTGGATGAGTGTCTTTGTCAGATCCCAAAAACAAAGTGCACACCTCACATCTCTTACTATTATTCAAATGCAATTTCAGTGCTGGCTACAGAATGAAATCACATCTGGTCACCTGACTCTGTGGTTCCCCCATTAACCTCTCACTAGAAACTGAGCCAGGATCTGGTACTGATGTGTCAGAATACACACATAGAACTTTAGCTAAAGTTTATTACAGCATCTGGAAACTGGAAACCAATTCCAGCACTTCCACCCTTCCTGCAGAGACTAAGAAGACATTTTCTGGCACCTCAGGGTAGCAATTAGTTCACCCATAAGGACAATAGAGCAGGATCCTGGTCATATGTATGGCCTAAACCAAGTCATTTAATTTCAGGCTACTTTATCTTAAGGTTAGCTGGACTAAGCGTATAACCTCTTCCCTTCCAGTATCCTCTGTTAAAATATATACATTTCATCAGTTATGGCAATACAGACTGACATACATGTATATTTCTTTTCTGTCTAGTAGGACCCACTGTTGATACATTTTTATCATAAGCAACATTAGAAATACATTTTTAACATAAGCATCTGTACAAATCAATTTGATATTCAAATGACATATCATTTTTTACAAAACTCCAGCTAGCTATGCTGGCATATGTTATACATGCACTGCCCTACTTTCCCTGGCACAGCTGGCATTACCTCACTTCATCACACCTCTCCCCACTTTGAAGATTCAAGCTAGTTTCTTAAGTGACTCGAGAGAAATGTTGCTTGAGAGGAATGAGCCTGTCTGGGGATACATTAACACATACTCTGTCTTGAGAACCCATCTCCATTGGCACTGCTGACACCACTACAGTACTGCACTGTCATGTCATATGCCTGCAACCCTAGACACCACCTTAATAACTTGGTATTTTGCTGGCTGGCTCGATGTAGCCATGTTAAGGGATTGCGGTCTGTAATCACAGTGCATTTCCTTCCATACAGATAGGGCTGAAGTTTTTGGAGTGCCCATACTATGGGTAGACATTCTTTTTCTACAGCTTCATAACATTCCTCCTGGGGTTGGAGTCTATGGCTGAGATATACAATTGGGTGCTATTCTCCCTCTGAGGAAATCTGGATGAGTACAACCACCACTCCATGGTTTGAAGCATCCACCTGCACAAAAAAATTATTTTCCATAATCTGGACTGGCTAGCACAGGGGGTCTTCCCAAAGCCCCTTTAATCTTTTGGAATGCCTGTTCACAGACTAGGGTCCTCATAACCTTATTTGGCCTGTTTTTTTCTTGTCAGGTCTGTGAGTGGAACAGATATTGTACTATAATTGGGAACAAACTTTCTATAGTAACCTGTGTGGTTACAATGTAAACCTATTCCATAGTAACCTATTGTCCCCAAGAATGCCCTCACCTGCATTTTGGTGACAGGGGCAGGCCAGGCCCGAATAGCTTCCACTTTGGCAGGTTCTGGCCTGACCTTATCACTCCTGATTCTATGTCCCAGGTTGGAGACCTCTGCCATACCCACCTGACACTTACTAAGCTTAATGGTCAAGCCTGCCCTTTGCAGTCTGCCCAGGACCTCCATGACATGCTGAGGGTGCTCTTGCCAGAAATGGCTGTAGATGGCAATATCATGCAGGTAAGCAAGGGCATAATCTCCTGCTCCTGCTAGGATATGATCTATCAGCCTCTGGAAGGTCACTGGGGCATTTGTATCTCAAAGGGTATCTTCATGAACTCATATAATTCAAAAGGAGTCACAAAGGCTTACCTCTCTCTAGCGGTGGGAGTCAAGGGCACCTGCCAGTAGCCCATGGTCAGATCAGTAGTGGTCAGATACTTAGCCCCACCCAGCTGCTTTAAGGCTTCATGTGTTTTAGTCATGGGGTAAGCATCTGATTCTGTGTGACTGCCTTGTTTTCTGTACTCCACATAGAATCTGATGCTGCTATCCTTCTTTGGTACCAGCATCACTGGGGAGGCCCAAGGACTGCTGGACTCCTGGATTACTCCCATTTCCAACATTTCCTGTATCTCCTCCCTCAGAGTCTATCCGACTTGTTCAGGCACCTTGTAAAGTGCCTGCTTGATAGGTCTTGGGGGTCCTGTATCTACATGGTGCTGCACCAGGTGGGTGCACCCAGGTTTCCCAGTGAACATGTCCACAGACTCCTGTAACACTGCTCAGATTTCTCAAAATGGGGTAGGCGATAACTTCTGGGACATTGCTAACCCTTCCACTGAGGTGTCAGTCCAAGCCTCACTGAGAGAATCAGTCACCAGATCCCTCTCAAACTCCTCATGCCACCCACTGCAAATACTCAGCACAAGGGCTTCTCTTTCATGGTAAGGCTTCATCATGTTACCTTGGTACAGTTTGTGTCCCTGCCTCCCATCCAGCCATTTTACAATGTAGTTAACATCACTGACCTTCCTTACAACATTGAAGGGTCCTTTCCAAGCTGCAGGCAGCTTATTGTGTCTGACAGGAATGAGCACCATAACCTGCTGTCACAGTATAGTCTCGGGCTCAAGCATTCCTGTCATAGCAGATCTTTTTCTGCTGTTGAGCTCCTGACAGGTTCTCCAGGGCCAAGCCCATGAGCTCCCTAAGCCTTGTCTTGTGGTTTAGGATGTATGCCACAACAGACTCCTTGTGGGATTCACACTCACCCTGCCATTCATCACAAATCAAATACAAGGGCCCCCTCACACTACATCCATACAGTAACTCAAAGGGTGAAAAAACTGTGGATTTTTGGGGTACCTCTCTGTATGCCAACAGCAGACAGGGAAAAATTTCCCTTTCTCTCTTAAACTTGTGTGCAAATGCCCTTAGCATGGTCTTCAGTGTAGAGTTTAACCTGTCCACAAGACCATTAGTCTAGGGGTGACAGGGGATAGTCTTTAGGTGCTTCACCCCACAGCACTCCCACAGAGAAGCCAGCAGGTCTGACATGAAACTGGCACCTCTGTCAGTCAATATTTCTCACAGGAAACCTACCCTTCTGAAAATATCTAACAAAGCATTTGCCACCTTCTCTGCCACAATGGAGGACAGAGCCACCACCTCAGGGTATCTAGTAGCATAATCTACTACCACTAGGATATATTTCTTCCCTGTGGAAGTTGGGGTACTCAGAAGCCCTACAATATCCATAGCTACCCTCTGAAATGACTCCTCAATCACAGACAAAGGCATCAAAGGAGCTTTGACCTTGTCTCCTGCCTTACCTACTTTTTGGCACTACTCACAGGTTCTGCAGTACCCTGTTACATCCTTTGCAATCCCAGGCCAATAAAAGTTCTTGGTATGTTTTATGCCCATATGACCTGCAAAAGGAATGTCACGGGCCATGGCTAGAACTTCCAGATGGTAGGCTCTGGGCATTACCAACTGCTGTATTACCTCACCCTCTAGCCCTCCCTCAGGTGTCCGATCTCTATACAGTAACCCTTTGTTTGGTATACAGAGTCCCCTTTTCCTTGAGAATCAGGTGCCTCCTTAGGTGCCTCCTTTCCTCCCTCAAGCCTCATAAGGTAGGGTCTAAGAGCTAAGCCTGTCTCATCTCTACCTTTGTGACCCTTCCCAGCTCCCCTTCCACAGGAAGTCTGGTATCTTCTCGCAGTGGTGCCTCACTGTCAGCTTGGGTACTACCACTCACGTCTGCCCTTGCAGTCATCCTGTCCAGGGGAACATCAGTACCTACAGGGTATCTTCCTCCCTGAAATAGCCACATCACCAGCCCTGGCTTCAGGTGTAGGGTCTGTCTGGTTCTCCCCTAGGCTACCAGATCCACATGCCTGTCTCCAAGCCTGACTGTGAGTAACTACATGCGCAAAAGGTACTGCATTAACAAAATCATTCTCTATCAAGACACCTACAGGGATATTCTCAAATCCACCTACTTGCTTACTTCATTTTCCACCCTCCCAGTTAAGGTGAACCCTGGCCAAATGTATTTGGAATGGGGTCCCTCCTAAAGCTCGGACTGGAGTGGACTTCCCAAGCAAGTACTGCTCCTCTCTAACCATTGCAGGCTTCACAGTGATTATGCCAGAGGCTGTGTCTGTCTTGGCAGTGGCCTGTTTTCCATCCACCTTGATAGGGTACAAACTCTGGTGATAGTTTGTAACCCCTGTTGTCTCCAGACAACTTACCACTGGCGTGCTGTTATTCCCACTTGCTGGCTCTCTCACCTTTTGTTCCTCACCTTGCTTAAGTGGACATTTGTATGCTACATGGCCCTTCTGGTTACATTTAAAACATCTAAACCCTGATCTTGGCCATGTACCTGAACTAGTGGCTTCCCCTGTTACTGGTGGACTCTGTTGGGGTGGTTTAGGCTGCCCACCATGTGTTCCCTTATATCCATGTGCAGTGCTGAGTATCCCCTTCTTGTGCAGTGGTGCCCTGATTTCCAAGTAGAGATCCCCTTTTCTCCCCAATTCATCTTCAGAGTTACACTCCCAGTCTGTCAACCAGATTTTCATGTTCTCAAGCAAAGTGCTAAGGGCTTGTTCCCTCACCAAAATGTCTACCAGCCTTTCAAAAGTGGTGAACTGATACCCACTCACCGAGCTATGAATAAAAGAAGTTATGTGCTCACCATAACGTTCCATGTGAGTTGTTCCATCTTGCCTTCATTCTTCACTGATGGGTTTGAGATGATCCTCGGCTCTAACACAGCCGTTTAGCAAAGCTCAAAGATTACCAGTAGCTTGAGACCAAGCCCCTTATCCCATGATGCATTGCTGGAATTACCTCAGATCTTGTTTGCTGCATGTCCCATATGCTAGTAAAAGGACTAATCTCCCCATACAGAAAGAAACATTGAATAACCAGGATGAAGTCAGTCTCCAGGTAAACCGTCAGCCAGGTGGGGGAAGGAGGGAGGGACGTGAGAATGAAGGCGAGATGGAACAACTCACATGGAACATTATGGTGAGTACATAACTTCTTTATGTGAAGTTGTTCAATCTCGCTGTTCATTCTTCACTGATGGGTAGTGTCCCTAGCACCCTAAATCCTGGGTGGCTCACAGAGTACATTTTTCAGGACCGTAGAACCAAAGGAAGCCCTGTCCCTGGAGACCTTGTCCACTTTGCAATGAGTGATAAAAGTGCGAGGCTTAGACCAAGTGGCTGCAGCACAGATATTGTCAAGAGGTAACTTGGCTTGAAAGGCCAAAGAAGTAGAGACTGCCAAAGACCTATTAGCAGATGAGTAAGTGTAGATGATACAATCTGAAAGCCACTTAGAAAGAGTTGTTTTAGCCACTGGTCTACCTTTTCTGGCTTCAGAAAATGAAACAAAAGGTTGGTCTGACTTTCTGAAGTCTTTTGTTCTGTCCAGGTAATATCTAAGCTGTCTGTGAACATCAAGTTTTGCAGCATGTATTCTAAATTGTTGGGATGGTTGGGGAAAAAAACGGGCAACTCAATAACTTGGTTTATGTTTGTCTCAGAACATACTTTAGGCAGAAAAGAAGGGTTACTCCTAAGGGATACTCTGTCAGGATGAAAACTCATATATGGAGGCTTGATAGATAATGCCTGAAGCTCTGACACTCTGCAGAGAGAAGTAATGGCCACTAGAAAAATAGTTTTCCATGACAGAAACTTGAGCTCACAAGAAGATGCTAGTTCGAAGGGAGAATGAATAATATGGGAAAGCATGAAATTCAAGCTCCAGGGAGAATAAGGAGTCTTCACTGGAGGTCTCATGTGAAAAGTACCTTTTGAGGAAGGCCTTGGATAACTGGTGTTGCATAATATTCAGTCCATCAATACCTAGATGGAAATTAGATATGGCTGCTAACTGAACCCTAACGATAGCAGCTGCAGCTTCTTCATGAAAAATCTCAGTCAAGAATTCTAGAATGGATGACAATGGAGCTTGGTAAGGATCAAGGTTTTTGTTAGAAGCCCAAATGGAAAATCTTTTCCACTTACTCCGATACAATTTTCTGGTGGAAGGTTTGTGGGAAGCCAACAAAATTTGACTTGTGTCATCTGAATGATTATGAAGCCTGGCTATACGGGGAACTGGAGCAGCCAAGCAGTTAGCTTCATTGACTGCAAGGAAAGATGGAGGTCCCCTGACGGGTGTGTCAGAAGGTCTGGAACTGGGTCCAGGGTCCATGGATCTTCCAAGAGATGACAGTAAAGAAATGGAAACCAAATCTGCTGAGGCCAGTGAGGGGCTATAAGAATGACAGTCCTTCCCAGCGACTTTGCTTTCTGTGAAAATTTGGGTATTAGAGGAATTGGGGGAAATGCATAGAGGTGACCCGGGGGCCAATCGTGTACGAGTGCATCTCTTGGGGGTTCTCCCAGAGGGGGGATCAGGGAAAAGTAACATCTGCATTTAGTGTTGATGTGGCTGGCAAAAAGATTGCAGCAAGGCTAGCCCCATTTGCTGAAAATCTTGTCCACAATCTCCTGTTTGAGGGACCACTCATGTGGCAACACTATTGCCCTGCTCAGCATGTCCATTATCACGTTGGATCTCCCCGGGATGTGCATTACCAACAGAAAGCGCTGGGATGACATAGCCCACTGACAAACTCTGAGGGCTTCTCAGCAAAGGGGGTAAGACTTGGTCCCATCCTGTTTGTTCAAATACCAGACTACTGACGTTGTCTGTCTGTATGGCAATTGTCCCTAGAGGGAGAGAGTCATGAAAGTACTGCAATGCCAGAAGTACCGCTCTCATCTCTAGGACATTGATATGCAAATGTGACTGTTGATCCATCCATGTGCCTTGGGCAGTCTTTCCCTGAAAATGCCCCCCCCCAACCTATCAGGAAAGCGTTCGTGGTCACAGTGGCTACTAGAGGGGGAAGTACAAAGGGGCGTCCTATTGTAACATGTAGAGACGTCAACCACCACTGAAGATCCCTCTTGCAAGAGTTTGTAATCAGAATCATATGGTTCATTGGCAACTCCTGGTAAGACCATTGAGTGAACACGAGCCATTGAAGAATCCGCATATGCATCCTCACCAATGGAATGGCTAAAATTGCTGCCGCCATCAGACCTAGTACTTTCAAGACCTCTGTGGCTGGAGCTCTGTTCTTTGAAACCAGTGATGTGATGTGTTGGTGAAGAATTGATACCTTTTCGACTGGAAGAGATAGAGTGGTGGTTGAAGTGTCTAACTCTGCCCCTATAAAGACGATATGCTGCGATGGTAACAAGGCAGACTTTTCGAAGTTGACCATAATGCCAAAGTGGTTGCAGAGTGTCAGAGTGGATTCTGTTGCCTGAATCAGTTGATGCCTGGTGGTGGAGGTAAGGAGCCAATCATCTAGGTATGGAAACACCTGGAATCCTAGACGCCTCAAGTGAGCCGTGACCACTGGCATACATTTTGTAAACACTCTGGGGGCTGTAGTGAGGCCAAAGGGCAGGGCTCAAAACTGGTAGTGACTGGCTCCCAGCCAGAAATGCAGGTGATCTCTGGATGGTCTGGCCATTTTTATGTGGTAGTGTGCCTCCTTGAGATCGATCGAGCACATCCAATTGTCCTTCCCCAAAAAGGGGAGTATGGACTGAAGCGTGACCATCCGAAACGTCTCTTTTTTTACAAATTGGTTCAGTCTGCTGAGGTCCAAAATGGGTCTCCGGTCCCCTGTTTTCTTTGGAACCAAAAAGAATCTTGAGTAAGTTCCGAATCCTGTTTGGTCTGCTGGGACTGGTTGGATGACTCTTTTTTCTAGCAACTTGCAGACCTCTATGGTTGCTTGTACCCTGTAACTGGGTGGAATGTCTGGGATTCTCTTGATGGGAATGGATGGAGGAGAGGAGAATGGTATGAAATACCCTCTGGAAATGATGCTTTGTCCCTATCTGTCATTTGTGATATCAACCAGGCTTCTGGGTACAAAGATAAGTGACCCCCGACCACTTCCAGAGCAGGACAGTCGGGCCTCCTCTCAGGAGCACTGATAGGGTTGGCCAGAGAAATGATCTCTGTCACCCTGGTGTTGCGGACCCCCTCTGCTGCGAGGGCGGCGTCTTCCATTATTACCTCCTCTTCTGCCCCTGGAGGAAGGTTCTCCACGTGTGTCCTGAAAGGCTCCTTGGGCTTTATGGAACCACATCTTTCCTCCCTTTTGGCCTTTGGGGTAAGGTCAAGTAGGGGTAGAAAAGCAGACTCCGATGGCAGACAAAGTGTTTCCCTCCTGTTCACTCCTCATCAATGTTTCCTTTACCTTAGGCTCAAACAAGGATGAGCCATCAAACAGGGTATTTATGAATGAAGACTTGAAGGGCTCCGCGAAAGACCAGAGGTGCATCCAGGCATGCCTAGGAAGAGCAACCCCTGCTCCTGTAGCCCTACTCGACCCATATGCTGCATATGAAATGAGACACATGGATGAATTCACAATGGAATTAAGGGTAGCAAGCTGGGCAGAAACCTTGTCATTGACACCTTCAGCTACAGTACTCTGAAGAGTATCTCCCATCTCCTTAAGGAGGTCTCTTTGCAGTCTGGTGAAATAGGTCAGATAGTTCAGTGATCGAAGGGTGAAAGTCGCTGAACTGAACATGCATTTCCCATATCTATCCATGATCCTAGAATCTCTGTTAGGAGGATGGATAGACGCAGAAGTTTTAGACAATTCCTTCTTGGTGGCTGCCACCACCACCATGACATCAACAGGGACTCCCTTAGACAAGAAGTTTTTATCCGCTGGCGCAGAGATAAACTTATTCGGCCTCAGAGGGACAGGTTCCATGGACTCCAGAGACACGAGACCAGTTGTATAAGCTCACCATAGGGTGGAGACACCCAAGAGGTGGAAGGTTGAGACCCAAAAGCCTTCAGAAGAACCGACTCATCCTCAATAGGGTTTTTGGACTGCCAATCACCCCTCTGCCTAAGGATCTCAAGGATCTCCGCAAAGGAGATGTCCTCAGAGGGGGATCGAGGGAACCCTTTTGACTCATCCAAGTCAATGTCAGATGTCAATGACTCCTGTGGGGAGTCCAAGTGCTTCCTTTTGCACACGCTCTTTCTGTGAACTTCCTCAGTGGGAACCTCTGGGGAAGTCTCAGAAGAGCAGGGGATGCCCAGTGGGGCTACCTGAGGCTCTGGGTCTCCATGCTTGGGGTGGCTGACGGAAGCAGAAGCAGACACTGGCACTTTAGGGGAAGAAGATGCCAGACCTGGTGATGAGGAAGTCTTAGGAGACAGTACTCGCCTCATGGCTTCAAAGGCATCATGGCTCCGATGAGAAGGAGTTGATGGACCGGAAGGAACCATGATCCCCTCCCGCATTGATGCTGTATGCTCTAAGCCCAAGGTAGGAGCCGAGCTCACCCACGCTGAGGCCCCGAGAGGAAGAGTCGGCACCAACAGGTCAGTGCGACTATCCTCCCTGGACCCGACTGGAGAGTGTCGGCTCCTAGAGTCCCCAGTTGGCACCGAGGACGTCCAAGTAGATGGAGCCGATGACACTGGGACAGGTGTCGGCTCCAAGTGTTCTACCACCATCAAATTGGTCTCTTCTGGCTCTGAAAATCCACTATGGCTCGGAGGAGGAGCAGTCGATTTCTGAGTAGTAGTCTTCAGTTCTGACACTTGGGTTGGAACCAACAGCAATTTAGCTAGGCCTGGTGCCTTTAAGAGCTTCTGTACCAGCCAGTCCATGTCCGAATCTGAAAGACTAACAGAGGACCTGAAGGAATGCACTGATGGTGCCGACTGGAGTAATGGAGAAGAAGGAGATTCAGAGACTGGTTCCAAGGCAGTATCCCAGGTCCGAAAGGAAAAGACTGTTGACTCCGAAGGCTGTGGAGCCAAAGTCACAGCAAGTTCCACTTTCTTAGACTTCTTTGACTTAGAGTCTGAAGAAGATATGGAGGACTTCGATGACTTGCTGGCTCCATCCTGGTCAGTCAAAGCTTCCACAAAGGCTTGCTTAAGAAGACCCCGATCCATGAGCTTTCTCTTCCTCTCAGCAAGCACTCTAGTGGAATAGGAGTGGCAGATACTGCAGGACTCCTGAAGGTGCACCTCACCCAGACAATAAACACATTGAATGTGTCCATCAGTGACAGACATCTTTTGTCCACAGTCAGGACATTTTTTGAAACCAGACTTAGGATGTCTGTCTTTATCTTCCGACATAATAAGAAGCAAATTCTATCACCTTTAACAAGAAAGCAACTAAGAAAACACACACACAATATTAACAATGCCCAAAAGGCCACACTGTATATATATATATATATATATATATATATATATATATATATATATATATATATATATATATATATAAATATAACTGTATATTAGTCAAAAATACCTGTATGTTTCAGGATTTAACTTAAATTATGCAATGACTGGCCATTAATATTCAAAAATGAGCATGCTGATTGGCCAGCCCAACCAGTGTGCCCATTGTAAATCTGAGAATATACTAACAGAAAAAGATCCGGTCACCCAAACTTTTTCTGTTAGTATATCTCCTGATTTTTTTTTTACTTTTTTTTTTTTTTTGCTCTGCAGAGGTAGCAATGGAGAAAGGAAGATCTCCGTTGCTTTTTTTTAAGATATCTCACTATGTTATATGAGTTGAAGAATGCATATAACATAGCGAGCTATCTTAATAAAAGCAATGGAGATCTTCCTTTCTCAATTGCTACCTCTGCACAGCACTGATGTAGTGCATAAGCATGGGAACACTAGTCCCTTACACATGGGCAGTGTATCAAAAATGCCCCAGGATACCGGAAAACTGTAGAAGGCCGGCACGGAAGCATTACACAATAACACTATTTAAGAAAAGTAAGTATTTTTTTTCTCAAATAATGTCATTGTATAATAGCAATAACCAACGGCTGGGTGTGGGCAATGCTGGATTTACCCACAGTTGGCTTTGTTTGGTCACAAGGGCAAAACTCTGGGTAAATCCAGCATTACCCACACCCACCTGTGGGTTATTGCTTAAATATTCCAATAATTTATTCATTTTTTAATTTTATTTTACATTTGTTTACCAGGAAAGTCCGACTGGAACGAGGTCCATTTACAGCATAGGCCCGGGGAGAAAAGCTCCTATAATAACACAATTTAAAAAAAAAACAAAAAAAACTATTTTGTACAGTGGTATTTATACAATGAAAGAGATATCTCATACATTAGTTTGTTCTAAGCAGGCTTAGCTTATACGTAGTAGACCCTGGATGACAGTATTGGTAGAACAAAGCATACATTGAATGATGCAATCAGAAATTGATGCCATTAAGGAGACATCTCACAGGATAAACATAATTTGCAACATAGTAGGCCCTGAAAGGGAGTATTACAGTACTATATATTAGCTATAGTAAGCAGTGAAGAGAGATGTGTGGCAAGATTTGGAGGAGAGCAGGAAAGCATTTATGTGATGCAAGGAGAGAGCCATGATTGCAAGAGGTATGACTTAAGTGACTTCTTGAAAAGTGAGATGGATGTTGCTGAGGAGATATTTTGGGGGAGGTTGTTCCATTCCCTAGCGATGGTGTGAGAGAAAAGACCTTTCCCTGCAGTGTTATTGGCTTTGGATATGCAGTGCAGGGTTTTGTTGGATGAGCTTAGAGGACGATTTGCTGAATATTGGTTTAGTAGTTGGTTTAGGGCAGGGGCTTTGTGGGGATTCCTTATTATGTTGAAGGTGAGTACTAGATGGTGATAGCCAATTAGCTGAGGGAGTTCTAACCACTGTAATTGCTTTAGGGCAAGACAGTGATGACTTCTAAAAGTGGAGTTATTGGCGAATTTTGCAATTTTATTGTAACATGACTCTAGTTTGTCTAGGTCTGTTTTCCTGATATGAATTAGGACTGGTGATGCATACATTAGGGTAGACAAGAGGTGGGTTTGGGCTAGGGAGATTCATGCTTGATCTGATAGGAACTGTTTCTGTTTGTATAAAGTTCCTAATTTTTAACGCACCTTTCTAATGGTTTGCGAGATATGGACATCAAAGTTTAGATCCTTATCTATTTCAACCCTGAATAGCTTAGTATGGGGGGGATTGTAGTCCCATTTTTGGAGGTGATAGTGAAGGAAGCAGGCATGGCTTTGGATTTATTGGGGTAAAAAGGAGTAGTTTGGTCTTATTGGGGTTAAAGATAAGCTGGATATCAGTAATCCATTGTTCTATGGAGCAGAAAGATTCTTGGGTAAGCTTTTGAAGACTGGTTATGGATGAGGCTGAGCAGATTAGTGTGGAGTCATCTGCATACTGTATGAGTGATGCATGCAGGGTGGAGGTATGTAGTTTGTTGGTGAAAATGGTGAATAGTAAAGGACCCAGTATTGATCCTTGAGGAACTCCTATAGTGGTTGGAAGTAGCGGTGATAGTATGCCTTGCCATTTGACTGATTGTTTCCTATCAGAGAGATAGTTTTTGAACCAGGAAATAGTGGAAGGGGTGGGGGACATGGTGGATAAAGTGTCTAAGAGTAGGTTATGGGAGACCATGTCAAATGCTTTTGATAAATCTAAGAATACGGCTGATATGAAGTTGTTGTTGTTTCTTAGATGGTTAACTTGATTGATAAAGGAGAGAAGAGCAGCAGTTGTGCTGTAGTTTGGGCGGAAGCCATGCTGTGTAGGAGAGAGGAGATTATGTGAGGTTAAGAAGTGCATTACCTGGGTGTGAATACATTTCTCTAGAAGCTTGGAAAGGGGGAATAGGATAGCAATTGGCTGATAGTTTGATAGTTCATAGGAGTTGCCGCGTCTTTGAAAAGGGGAATGATATATGACACTTTCCATAGTTGGGGTTTATAGGTTTCTTGTATAGAGCGGTTTATAAGAATTGAGACAGGATAGGCTACTGACTCTACAGCTAATTTTAGGAAATTAGTGAGTAGACCATCTGCAAGAGTGGTGGGTTTTAGTTTGGATAGTAGTTTTTTAACTGTGGAGGTTGGTACAGGTGAGAGTGTAAAGGTGGGTATGTTAGTTTGAGCTATAGTTGGGGTGAATTTGGAGTTATTGTTGGAGTGCTGGGTAGATAATGGGAGGATAGATCCAGTAAAGTGATGGTTAAATTGAGAAGCTATACTGTCATTATTAGAATTGTTGTTGGGAGCTGGGGTGGTAGTTTTGCCAGGTTTGGTATATATTGCCATAACATAACCTTGCCCTAACTTAAACAATCAGTATCAGACAATTTAGAAACAGTAGTTACAGCTTTAGCATGCAGTAGGGGGGTCAGGAACTGTACCCAGAGCCCTTAGTCAGCATCATATTATCTACATACTCTTTCAAATATATGAAATCAAAAAAATTAAGCCCAATTAAGCCTCCAGGATGGATGGTAAAATCATTGAAATATATAAATTGTTCCCCATATTTGTATTATCCTTCTTTCATAAAACTCTACTAGACGTTCAATCACATGGCATTATATCACCTTCGTGGTGATACTCTTTGCTCTCACCTATCATAAAATCCAACAAAAGACCCACAATTTTGTAGTTCTTATAGACCCATATCATTATTAAATAATGATTATAAAATCTTTATGTTTATCTTTGCAGATAGATTAAAGGTCCCACTAACGCGAATAATAAATGATGATCAATCAGACTTCATATACAAAAGGCACACATGATAACATCCAAAGGATCTTAACACTTACTGAATATTTGAAGAAGGGAAATAAAGAAGCACTAGTGATTAGTTTAGACATAGAAAAGGCTTTTGATTCCGTTAAGTGGGAATATATGTTTGAAGTGTTACATTACTTTCACTTTCCCTCTTCTTTCATTTCTCTAATAAAAAATATATACCAAAACAATGTAGCTTATGTAAAATTAGGCCCCTTCACATCTGAATCTATTCAAATAACCAAAGGCACTAAGCAGGGATGTCCCTTATCTCCCATTTTATTTGCATTAACCATTGAAATATTTGCTGCCCTTATTCATCATAATTCAAAAATCATTGGTATAAATATTTGCAATCAGTATAATTTCAAGATAATGCTTTATGCAGATAATATCTTGCTCACATTAAGTAATTCACAATCAGTGCTATTAGAATTAGATTCTGTAATGAACCATTTCCAGAAAATTTTGGGTTTGCATTTTAATAGATCTAAATCTAAACATATGCTTTTAAATAAGAAGGGAAATGTACAATCGGATAATCACCACACTATTGGTGCAATTTCAGATTCTCTTAATTATCTAGGAATAACACTGTAAATACACAGAAAACACAACTGAATATAATTATAAAAATAATATAAACTTAATAAATAAGCATACAAATAGCTGAAACTAAATTTTTATCAACTTTGAATACAGGTTACAATTAATAAAAATGACACTTTTACCAAAAATACTCTACATAACTCTAGTTCTTAACTTTTCTTATACATATCAATAAATTAAATATATAAATAAATTACTAATGAAATTCCTTTGGTTCTCCAAAATTAGCAAAATAGCTTTTCTACATCACATTAGATCTTGAGAGCAAGGAGGAATCAGATTTCTGGACATTGAAACATATATTAATGCATCCATATTTAAGGTTATTTTAAACTGGATTAATCCAGATTATCACTCTACTTGGAAACTATTACACCTAACCATACTAATTAATGAAAATGCCTTGTTAGCCAAACTTCCATTGAATAATTATTCTAATAAGTTCTGGTACTTCTTATGTCATATTACCCAATGCAATATTGTCAAACCCACAACATTAAATTCATTAAATCACTATTTTAATTTCTTTAGAAAATTTGTTAACTCTAATGCTGATATTAAGACTTGGTTTGAACTGTTAACCCTGTTTAAAATTTCAAGAAACTTTCCCGATAAAATACATCTCAGTGTTCTAGATAACTGGGAAGCTAAGAACTTTATATGTTGGTATCAATGCATAAACAATGCTAAAGTTTTAGACTCTCGGTTTATTATAAAAGAGCATGATTTGCTTTCTCAAAACTGATTCATTCTACAAAGTATCTTAACTTATTCTCAAGATTTATGCATAATACTTAAAAACTCATCAAGAAAGACCAAAGATGATAACTCTCATGTGTGAAATTTTACATAATAGCCTCACTACAAATAACATTATTTTGAAATTATATAACATGTTAATTGTTTATAAGACTAGTATAAATTAAAGTTATTGGAACTTTATATTCAAAGGTTGTTCTTTTAATTTCTCACATGACAAAAAACAAAAAATGTCGTTATCCATTAAGCATACTTTATGGAATCATTACTGCAGTATTTTTGCTTGGCAATATCTCCATAGGGCATTTCTGACACTAAATAAGACAGTTAAAATTAATAATAGGTCTAATGCATCCTGCTGGAGATGTACGGAGCATACCAAAGCTGATTGGGCACATATTTTCTAGACTGGCCTAAATTAAAGGGTTATTGGAACAGCATAGATGATTTTCTCAAAGCATTATTCACTGATTTATTTTTATTGTCCAAATCATTAGTTCTTTTCACTGTGAATGAAGGTTACTCTATGAATAAGAATAATTCATATTTACTGTGGTCTATACTTGCTATCGCTAGAAAATGCATTACAAGAAGATGGAAAACTAGATGCCTATGTACTTTTGAGGATTTTGTGTCTTCAGCAAAAGACCTGGCAATCAAAGAAACTTAGACCAAAGAACTTAGAATCTATCCAAAGACATTTGTTAATAATCCTTGGACAAACGTTTTAACACTTATTGAGACTTTGCAAATGGACCATAACTCTTTCTGAATTGATACTTATACTAAAGAACTTGTGTATCTTAACTGTGATCTGCAGTTTTGCTTCAGGCCTATGTATATATTGTAAATAGTTTTTACTTTGTTAATATTTTGTCTTAAGAATCAGAATACTATTTGTCATTTGTTGTCTTTTATTTTTCATGAAAAATGTAATAAAATATTTGAATAAAAAAAAACATCTAAACCCTGATCCTGACCATGTATCTGAACTAGTGGCTTCCCCCGTTACTGGTGGACTCTGTTGGGGTGGTTTAGGCTGCCCACCATGGGTTCCCTTATATCCATGTGCACCACTGGGTATCCCCTTCTTGTGCAGCGGTGCCCTGCTTGCCAAGTAGAGATCCCCTTTTCTCCCCAGCTCATCGGCAGAGTTACACTCCTGGTCTGTCAACCAGATTCTCATGTTCTCAAGCAAAGTGCTAAGGGCTTGTTCCCTTATCAAAAGGTCTGTCAACCTCTCAAAAATGGTGACCTGACACCCACTCGTCCACCTATGAACATAAGTACTTAGCTCTGGAATATAATCACATACACTTTCACTGTAAGCATCAGGTGTTAACTTAAAACATTCCAATAAACAATGTTTTACTTTACATAGTTTAAACAATCATTATCAGACAATTTAGAAACAGTAGTTACAGCTTTATTATGGAGTAGGAGGGTCAGAAACTGTACCCAGAGCCATTGGTCAGCATCATATTGTCTACATACTCTTTCACATATATGAATAAAACTATCAAAATTATCACCTTCTGTATACTATGAAAAATATTTACTAAACTTTGTTGCTTCTGAGATTTGCTTATTCCCTTCCCCATTACCTCCATGTTCCTGTCAAACAATCAGCATGTCCCTCTCATGTTGATGCTGTTTCTCATTTTCTTCAGCCTCCCAAATCCCCACTCTCTCTGCCGATTCTAATTCCATACGCTTTGTCCCCATTTCAAGTCTCTAACTCCAGATGGGTTTTTAAGTCCTCTGAGGAAAAGGTGAACTGTCCTATTTTTGAGGGCTGTACATCCCTATCACCAGACTGGTTGTCTTCCTGGTTGCTGGTCTGTGCTGCAGCTGCGACTAAGGCTAAAATCATTTCTTCTTTAGTCAGGTTGGCATGCACTAGTCCTTTGGATTTGCACACATTAGCCAACTGGTTCACAGTCAGCTTGCCATAATTCTCTACTGACATATTTGCCTGCTTTCCCTGACTAAACTAAACTAACAAAATAAATAAAACTGTTGTGAAAATAAAACTCTGTATGTTTACCTTGTGGCTGCTGAGAGTACATACACCTTTAGTGACAACTGCTTACAGGCTACTGAGATTCAATTAATATCTACACCACTGCCCACCAACTTGTGACATCTCTCCTCTAGCCCAGTGATCAGGGAGCCTCAATCCTCAACACTGACACTGGTGGGGAATGTTCAGTTTGAGAAAAATAGACACACACAGGATTTTCAGATGCAACCCTCTGCACCAAGTACAATTTCCCTTAAGAGTACACAGGGAATGCACACTCCAGTCCTGGCACTGGGTTTTCTCTCCAGGCCTCAAATAAGACTCCCCACTGACCACTACAGAGCTAAGTCCTTAGCTGAGTGTTCCAATCCAAGTTATCCACCACCATCTCTGTGAAATCAGTGTTCTCCGTGTCCCTGTTCAAAGTAGCTGTCAAACACACTCTCTTGAGATTTGGATTTTCATACACACACACACACACACACACACACACACACACACACACACACACACACACACACACCTGGGAAAGGCTGGCACAGCTTACCCTCACGGACACCTCCACCCAGACTATAAGGTAGATTCACTGCCACCAGAACACCCAAAGCCAGCTACTTTAAGGTTCATACAAGGGTACCCAATTACACATAGTAACATTAATACTTATATAAATGGTAGTGTTAACCAAGCAGCAAGACTTTCTGGAACATGGAGCCATAGTGCCAGTAAATAAATGCAAGTACTCTCAAAGGTTAAATATTTTCTAAAAGACCAGCCACAATGAAGGGCTTAGATATATTTAATAATAAATAAAAAAAACATGAACATACTGAACATTTATTTATTTAATTATTCATTTATTGACATTTGGTGACAGGGAAAGTCTGACTGAGTCAGGAACCCATTTTAAGTGGAGGCCCGGGGTGAAAAGTTCCAACAATAAGAAGATGCTTGCACTTAAGACAATTAAGAGTAAAGAGTAAAATTAGGTTCAGTTACTAGATACATATAGACATATGTACATACTATTTACAATAAACACCAGAGTTTCAATCACAGGAAAAATAAAAAAACAACACCAATGGAAAGACTCACCCCCGGATTCACGAATTCTCCGTGTAAGACTTAATAAGTCTTATTCGGAGGCTGCAGTTGAATGGTATGATGTCAGCGTGTCATGAATATTCATGAGGGCACGCTGACTCAACCGTAAGTCTTACACGGACTGTGTAAGAAAGCAGGGGGCATGTCCGACTGCCAAGCAGTCTAAATGTCCACTCCCCTGCAAGTATTTGAAAAGTAAAAGGAAATACACAAGAGTGAGTCCACTCAAATGTCCTTGCACCCAACACCACACTGCCTGATATTGTAAACCCCATCACAGTTATAAAAAGCAAAACATTAAATTTATTTTTTTAAATTCCCAAAATAGCTGCCCGTATTTGCACGTGTGTGTGCGGGTGTGCCCATTGCTTAGCTGGAGTTAGCAATTCCAACATGGAAGACCATAAGAAAGAATGTTTATGCAAATCACACCAAATAGCAATAGCGTATTGGTAGAGCGTTCGCACAAAAAAGAGGCATTCACGGTTCCAGTCCCACCACTCCCCTTCGTATTTATGTTTTAAATCAGTATATGAAATAATACCTGACAAATATGTTTAAATATTACTAAAAAGCAGTGAAATGGCCAGTGTATCAGTGAACAAAATAAATATTTTAAAGGATCCTGATATATAATTGCCTGCAGTTAAGTAGCGCTTCACCCAGTGCAATAGAGTTGCCCATAGTTTAATAGTGCTTTACCCAGTGCAATAGAGTTGCCCATAGTTTAATAGCATTTAACCCAGCACAATAGAGGTGCCCATAGCGAAATAGCGCTTTAACCAGTGCAATGTGTTTGCACGGACGTGTGCGCTGCGCCAACCAGGGCACCGTAGGGCACCGAGGAGCAACGTAGAGCAAAGTTGCTTAAATGCAGCCACACCCCCTAGCCTGTCTGGACAGTATGAAAATAAAATGAATGACAAGGTTCAAACCCAGGACTCTGTGCATCATAAGCAAAGTACAGAACCACTAAGCCATGACAACTTAGGGTAAACAGCCACTGTTAACATACATATACTTAGTAATGGTAGTTTAACCATTACTAAGCAGGTCTGCAGTCAGCCGAGAATTTAAAAAAACGGCCAATCACAAAAAAGTGCGGGAAATGTGGCATATTTAAGCCCCATAGGTGGGAATACATGCCATAACTGATTGTAGCTCACATCTGCAGTTAGAATGGCTGGTGTTGGAGAGGGAACATGCTTCCGAGCGCAACATTGGGGCATCAAGGAGTCAAAATACATGGTTTGGCTCCTTGTCCACCGTCATGAGTTAAGACTCCTGCAGGGCCAGTTCCAAGGGATGGAGTACAAGGCAGAGGCTTGGAACCGGTTAGCTCATGACCTCACCAGTGCCACAGGCATTCCTCGGACTGGTGAGCAAGTCCGTCACCACCATGCAGACCTGAAGAGATGGAAGCAGGACCGCCTGAAACAATGGATACAGGAGGCCCATGGGATGTGGGATGCCCCACAACTGAGTATGTAGCCATGGAATGCAGTATGTAAGAATTGATAATTGAGTATGTATAACAGATAGGTATGTCTCAATATCCCTTCATTTACTTTACAGCTGCAGGTGACCGTGCTGCGAATCAGCAAGCCTATGCTGATAGGCTGCTAAGGCTGTGCCACCAGGCAGGTTAGTGATTATTCTGCATGTATTGTTATATAAAATATGGGAGAGAGCATGAAAGAAAGTGTTGTAGTCCAATAATACAGCCATAAAATTGCCTGAATAAGTCCTCTGCATGTACTGTCAGATAAAAAAGTCAGAGAGGCAGAAAAAGAGTGTAGTAACCCATTAAGAAAGGTAACATATGTCTGGAATAATATCTCTGCAGGCACTGTCATATAAAATAAGTGAGTGAGCCTGAAAAAAGAGTGTTCTAACCTATTAATAAAGGTATAATATGTCTTGAACATGTCTTCCATATGCACCGTTAAAACAAATAAAGGAGTGAGCCTGTGGAAAAGTGTGTAATGTCATTAATAAAGGTCTAAAACCTGGAGTGTGTCTGTGTCACTGAGTTTGAAATGTTGTTGTACCCTTGCATTATACAAATAGTACTGTTTGAAAAAGTGCTGGCAACCCAGAGTTGTGCAGTCCCATATAAAGTGGGTGATGGAAGTGCTAGTAGCTGTGAAGCATATATACAGTCTGCAACAGTCAGTTACTGGCTGGCATGCATAAGTAAATCTGGCACACGAGTAGCATGTTAATCTTTTCCCCAGAAATGTGAGTGTGTGTCAAGAAATGCAGGGTTCTGTACAAATTGAAGTGAAAATGTCATGTGAAAACATCCCAGATATGTAGATAAAGAAATATAAATGCAATCAAGAAATATGTAGCAGTAACATCTGTATCCTGGACAGTTAGTATGTCAGATATAGGTCAGGCATATATTGAACTAGCCAAACCCATTACACAACCTAATGTATGGTGGCAAGTGTAATAATACATGTAGGGGATATACACTTGCAGTCACTAGGAATGTAGTGTAGACTAAAGGTAATTATAAGATGTTAATCGAGGTTTTTTTCTACATCCTACTGTATGTGCATAAACCATGCAATTACACACCTCAATGGGTATGTGTAATCTTAAATATTTGTTGGGACATATGTCCTATTGTTCTATAAATATTTGCATTCACGTTGATGCATGTGCCCTGTTTAAACACCACAATTATGGTGGCCTGTTGCTACCAAACATCCCTGCATGCTGTTGGAATATCCACTGTCGTTCAGTATATGCATGTGTTATGCTTGTTGTTCAACTGTTGGAAGCTTGGTGTGTTGAGTTAATGGGAATATTACTGCATGCTGTTACAACTAATCTGGAATGCTGTTGTTTATGTTGTAATTAAACACACCTAATCAGAGAACGTATGGGAAGGCCGGTCCAAGCGGACCCACCTGTCCCTCCTCAGCTGGCAAGTGCACCTGGCACCAGCAGGTCCAGTGCCCAGCCCGGGCTCCCCTCCTCCATTGGTCCTGTGCCACCTTCGGGTGGAAGCGCTGCAGGGGATGGGTCTCGTCCCCCCCCCCATGCAAGCGTGGACGGAGAAGGGCAACCTGTCACCCTTCAAAGAGTCCGGGTTGTGCTGCGTAGGGAGATCCATCGTTCAGTCGCTGATCCCCTACGCCAGCTCGAGGCGTGAGTGGCGCATTTCACAGGTGAGCCTGCCTGTCCTACGCATCCCCCAGCACAGCCACCCTCGAGGCTGTGAAGGTGCAGTGGTGACTACCCAAGGGTGGGGATCTCAGTTACACTGTTACCATCTGTGGGCTCATGGGCTTGCGATTTCCAAACATCCGACCCCGTCAATTGTGTTCATCCACCCCATGTGTCATACACCGCCCCTGTATGCGTCTTGTCTGTCTTGTCTGTTTACCTCCCCAACCTACCTCCCCGGACATACCTACTTCCTCTACCTCACTTTCCACTCTCACCTGGAAAAAAAAAAAGGGCAATCTGTACCCACAAAAAAATTACGCCCCATACATAGCTGCCCATTTCACACATATGTCCATTAGACATGTAAACTGATCATTATAATTGGCAGTACAACATACTTTGTTGTCCTCACCCCTCTCCCAGGGGTAGAAGGTTTCAAATTTCACTCCAAATGTATTGCATATGCACAGCTGTTGCTGGTAAAGAAATGGGCAGTTATGGACCTTCCCTACACCCGTTCTGCACATCCCGAGCTTGTTTTCCTACTGTCTTTCCCTCTTTGTGCCCCCTTTTTCACCACTTTCCTATCTCCCCATTTTCTTTTCTTTAAAAGAAATTAGCGCGTGGGTTAGCGGGAGTAAGCACTTTTAAGCGGTAGTAAGTGGGTTTAAGCGAGTGTGCACATGTGTGCGCTTAGCTAAGCATCGCTAAGCATCGTGAAAACCTGCACAAACCCGCTTACAACTGCTTAAAAGTGCCTTAGTCACTCTATGGCAGGGCCCATGTTCTGCTCAGCAGCAAAACTAAAAACCTCTGCCAGTATCAAACCCCAGATCATTGACACACTAGACTGCATGAATTACCACTAAGCCACAGCAGATATACAAATAACTTGGTTCTGAAATAAATATATCATGCATTACAATGAGGGAATGTAAATGGAAATTAGGAATGGTATAACACAAATCCTGTTCTGTGGGTCTTTACCAGCAGTTGTTGTGGAATTGTATGACATGACTGTGAAAGGAGAACCAGCCATCCTAGCAGGGAATAATGTTACAGTAGCACCTTACAAACACACACAGTATCAGACCAGGATAAATACTGGCAAAATTGAATAGGGCAGAGGCCAGACACCCCAACTGTGACTGCTTTACAGGGATGTCCCTGATTTGTAAACCAATGTTAGCTGTGCCCCACTGAATCACTCTGAAAAGTACTAACTGTAGGCAGACAAGTGTGGAATCACACATAGTGAATAATGTCAATGGGTGAGAGTAGACACTGCTTGCACGTCAGAAAAGGTGTACTTATACATATGCTCTGATTCCCAAGAAAGTCTCAACTGCAATATGTCTGTAATATATTGCAGGTGTATCTCACTTATATGTACCTTTCACTGAGGCCATTCAAATATATACCTGAGAGTATCTGAGGCCTGGCAGAGGCAGAAACACACAGGCATATCAGCATTACTGCTCTTACACACTCTGCAAATAGCTTTGGAAGGAGTTCCACAAGCATGCCCTTATGTAGGAGTACAACACAGAAATATCACAGGATGTAGCTATGTACTGCTAGCAACCAACTGTGACAATGCCAATATGCCACTGCTGAAAAGATTGGTGTGGTGCACAGACAAAGTATGATAGGCTAACCTCTAGCTACCATCTGGATATGTCCACAGGTGTGAGCTACACAGACAGACTACTTTCCTTGATAGACTAACAGGTACACAGCAACCTTGTATGTTCAGCAAGATAAACCTCACATGATAATAAAAAATGCTCTTTGCAGTTCTGCACCCCTACCCAAAGGTACAACATACCTGTGTATTCAGGCAAAAACCAGGGTGTAGGTAGGCATACTCAGTTCTGAAATATGTCCAGTTGTGTTGAGCAGCCTGTGCTAATGTCAACACAAACAAACCACAAACTGAAGTGAGTAACATAATAATTACAGTATAGCAGTTCACAAACACTGCATGTGCCACAGGAATACAGTGCAATAACCATATTTGTATGGCAGTTAATTGTGTAATTCAGAAATAAAGTACATACTCCCCTGTATCCTGTGTTAGCAGTTGGAGGGGTGAGTACATGTCTACACTGAGAAGTGTGTACTGGAAGCAGCAACATTCAGGTTCGCGTACAACATGCATATACCTGGCTACAACCCTAGCTTCAGATAAGAGACATATACCAACCTTCTGACTGACACAACGGTGTCCAGAGCAAACAAGCATGGGCCCCACCTTGGAAAGCTGAAAGGGCTACGCCTACCTAACCTAGCATTTTATAGCAGTGGGCTGCAATCACAGTGAGTAATGCAATCATCACACAGCAGGCTGCATGCAATTACTGAATGGTGGGCAGCAATTGGTGCAGAGGCTGTCACATGCACAAGTGCAGATACCTATAAAAGCAGGCTGTACCTGCAGTCCACACATGCAATTATATCATTGCAGGTACTGAGAGATAGAGAGCGAGAGAGAGAGACACACACACAGACACAGACACAGACAGAGACACAACAGCGAGAGAAACAGAGACATAAACCGAAATAGAGGGCGAAAACCAAATACAAACAACCAAAAAAAAAAAAAACCTACAAAACCATAAAAGACGGAGCAGGGAAATACAAAGGTAAGGTATGTAACTCATATGTATGTGTTGACATGTAGTAGATTTTTCTGAAGAGTACTTTACACACTGCAAATCATCCATGTGTGGCAGCAGTACGTATCTATCTGTATCTGCACATGTGCATAGGGCAAGGGACATGCTGCAATTGTTAGTGAAGGGTGGACAGATATCTGTCATTGAAGGTTGTTATGTGCATATATCTATGTAGGTCATAGTGTGTGGCATAGAAAACAGCATGCAGTGCTGATATATGTCATGTGGAGGTGAAATGTTGTGGGACTGATTTGTCAGATCTGCTGTGTTTCAGCCAGTGAGGCCTGCTAGTGCTACATGGGCTGAGGACACCCACATGCATTCTGCACAACACTGTGCAATATAATCACATAACTGTACATCCCACAACTGTCACATAAGTGATATCCCCACCATGAAAGGTGGACTGTACATGTGCCTATATGTACATCCATGTGTACAGCAATTGATGTGTACATGTATGTGTGTAGATATGCATATATAATATATATATATATATAATATATATATATATATATATATATATATATATATATATATATATATATAGATATATAGATACAGATAGAGAGAGAGACAGAGAGACATAGGGTCATATGTACTGCAACAGGTGTGTGATGACTAAGACATGGACTGTAGACAAGTGTTGATACTGCAGTGCCATTCCTCCTTTCCAAATAACTGTACCCATTAACTACCACATAGGTAGGGATCTACCTAACAGTGAAGGTGTGATAAGGGAACATGGGACACAGGTGGACAGTAGCCTCCGCTTTGATGAAGACAGTGTCACACTACACCTGTAATCAGTCTGTGTGGTATGTGTCATGACAACAGGTGTGTCATCTATGGAAATATAGGGCAGTGTTCCTCTCTACTCATCACAATGCCCTGTGTGGTATGTACCTCACATGACAACTACACCAGGTGAAAGGCCACAGACATACCTCACAAAGGGTAATACTGGCCGCAAACAGATGCCCTATGCAGACTGACTCACAAAACTACATCTACACTGTATTGCATACTGGCCACACAGAGGTGACCTCTGCTGGACATACAGAGGTATGTCACACCCATAGCTGGGTGACAACCACCATGGCAACATATCACAATCCCTCTGGGATACACGCTCTAGGGCCCTAAACCTTGTCAAATCACTAAACGGCACATGCAGGAGGGATAGGTTCCCATCTCAGAGATATGCCATACACTGGAATAGACCACCTAGCAAAAGCAAACAAGGCTCCTCATTAGCAGTTGTCATAAATACCCCTGATGATTGTGTGGGAGATTGGTAATACACCCCAGGAACCACCTCTGTGGTTCGGGTTGGCAGGGACAAGTGAAATCAAAGTACATGTGTGTCAAAGGCCAGGATAGCATATGGCTAGGCTGCTGTAGGCCCTAGGGCCAATAGCATATTAACTACCTATGACACTATGCACTCACACATGTACTCAATGCAATACCTGCTATGTGAGGTTGAATAAGTGTAACGCTGAATGTATGCAAGGTCTGTAAAGGTGTGATAGCTTAGTGTGAAGTTGTATCTGACATGGTAGTGTCTATCCTAGCTGTGAGGCCAGCAAATGATGTGTAATGTACTGTTAGGCAGGCATAGTAGTACGGCATATGATATGACATAGTTCCTTGTTGACTAATGTGGTGTCTCATTGTAGGCTAAAGCAATACATGTATGCTTAGTGAGTGGTACAGCTGGTGAATCCAACTCCCATATGAACTGTAGTACTACCTGAAGCTGTAGGCCTAAACAGCACAGTATGGTGCGTGTTCACATTGCTTGGAAACACTGTCATGTGTGTTTCCTGTGGTCTGCACAGAGGATAAATCTCAGGCATAAGGGTGTGTAAGCAGTGGCACACAGTACTGTATGGTACACAGGTAATGCTCATCTGTGTTGGCATACAGTGGTGCGTTGTATGTTTGTCTGATGTGTGTGTAATTATGCCTGTACAATGGCTGCAATCATATGTGTGTTACAGGGTATACGTGTGTATCCAGCAACATATATACTCTGTTACAGCAGTATGCCACCTATAGTAACAACTGTACACATCTGTTAGACAGGACTATGGCATCAATGATTAGGGTGGTTGACTGCTACTACTGTACCTGTACTTTACATCCATTGCAATGGATGACATCTCTGTTCGTGCATTGGTGTGATATACACCCCTGTGTTGAGGTTGTGCAATGTGTCACAAACAGTGTGCTGGGCACTGTTGTATAGTGGTGTGATATATAGAGTGTGCCAGGCACTGTTAGTTAGTTGTGGCCTGAGAACCAATAAGTGATATTGAACGTGTGTAACCTCTGACAGACAAAATGATGGTATATATGTCATTAAAGTGACATCTGTGGCTAAAGGTGTAAAGTGTGCCACAGGACACGCTCACACATATTGTTCATATCTTTTTCATCCAGATGGCCCACCAACGCAACCCATCGTACACAGCGGAAGAGGAAGAGGAGATACTGCAAAGCCTGCTGCAGCAGTACACGATGCTGTTTTCCACAAGCAGCCAGTACCAGCAGGAGCGGACTGCACTGTGGCAGGATCTTGTTTGTCGAGTAAATGAGATAGGCATGCATAACCGGACATATGAGCAGGTATGCCATCACTGCAGTGATTTAATTAGACATGTCCGACGGCGTGCATCTATATCCAAAGACAACAGCTTGCCACAGGTGGTGGGGTGGCCATTCATCCCCCCTCACCAGAGTGGAGGAGCTGCTCCTAAGTGTGGTGGCTCCTGGACAACAGCAACATCAACCTCTGACATGTGTTGTCATGGAGGCCGGAGCCACCCAGCATGTCCACATGGAGCAAGCAGGTAACATGCCCTATCTGTAGACTACAGTTAAGTGTATTGTTAGATTATGTCTACGTGAGATGTGTACTGTGTGTTTAGCAGTTCTGCTGCCTAGTGTTGTGCAATACTGATATTTTGAATAATATCTCTACTCCTGTGACTGTTGACTGTTGTTTTACTGCAGTTTAGCATACCCACTGTAGCAATGCCACAGTTGTGGCCACTGATGAACTCTCTCATATTCTCGTAGGTCCCTCTGGTGTGACAGCAGGGCAGCCGATCCATGCTGGTGAGTGTGGTATAACTGCAATGTTGGTAATGAAATATGCATGTCATAGGTGAGGTGTAGGCCATGTACACGTAACACACCTACACATAATGCATGCCATGCATGATTGCTGTAAGACGTTGCACAGCTCAGTAATGTCAGTAGCTGCCTCAATGACATGCAATACACAGAGCATAAGACAGTTGTGGCAACCCCGTACTGCACATTGGATAAGCATAGTTGCTATAGCTGTACACAACATAATACGTTTATCATATGCAGTACACAAAGACATGCTACATATGGAGTAAACACACACCCGCTGTAAGGTCACACTTCAGTATCCCACATGTCATCCACACACACATGATGTACCTCAGGGGTAGAGGCCTATCATAGGTTCATAGGTTCATAGGTTCATAGGTTCATACTAGGCTATCTGCCCTGGGGCAATTACAAGCCTAGCCCAATTTTGTTTGGCTTACGCCACCCCTTGATTTGAGTATACTGTGCACTTTTTAAGGTTTAGTTTACTGTGCCTCTGTCTAATAGTGACACGGAAGTAATCCCCGGGACAAACCTACGATCCCCCATCCACTCATCAAGATTCTTCTTGAAGAGATTCAGTGAGGTGCTCTGCCTAACATGAATTGGAATTCTATTCCAGAGTGAAGGGAGCCTCTGGGTTATGAATCTGTCCCTCCAGCAAGTTCTATTTATTTCTGTGCTGAGGTTCAAGTCCCTCGAGCATGTGGCTCTAAGGGATTTAGATTTACTGAGGTGGAGCATGTCCATTAATTCTAGATTGGACATAGCTTTATATGTCAGGCATAGATTGCCTCGAAGTAGGCGGTATGCAACTGAGTAGAGCTGGAGTTTTTTTAACCGAGCAGCATATGGCATCTGCTTGAGTCCCTTGATCCTCTTGGTGAGGTACTTTTGGGGTCTTTCTAATTACTGCAGGTGTCGGGTAACGTACATCCCAAAAGGGGCATTATATTCTATGATAGGCCTGATGAGGGATGAATAAAGGGGCATGATTACCTCTCTTGATCTAGATGTGAATCCTTTCATGATGAGGTGGGCTGTGTAGAAGGTCTTTCTAACCACTTTGGCAATGTGGTTGTCAAAGGAGCGATTGCTGTCAACTTGGGTCCCCAAATCCCTAATTACGTTCTCTGTACTTAATGGGTTACCGCCTATGTGGTAATTTGTGGGCACATTGTTTTTGCCAAAGGGTATGACTATACACTTTTTGGCATTTAGCTTTAGACCATGGCTCTGGCACCAGTTATCCATCTCTGTGAGACCTTTTTGAAGAATGCTTGTGTCAGCTGGAGAGTCGATTATGGTGCCCAGTTTGCAGTCATCTGTGAACTTGGTGAGCCATAGTCCTCCCACATTGGCCTGTACCTCGGAAAAGTATATACCGAACAAGAGCGGTCCCAGGACAGAACCTTGTGGGACGCCACTTGTGACCGATTTCGAGTCTGACATGGCTCCAGCAACTCTCACTCTGTGGGTTCTGTCTTTGAGCCAGTTTGTGACCCATCTTGTGACATAGGGGTTTATATTTAAGCTGGATAACTTATTTATGATGCTCGAGTGGGGTATTGTGTCAAATGCCTTTGCTAGGTCCAGATAGGCTGTGTGGACTACCTTCCCTTCATCTATGGCTTGGTGACTGTTTCAAAGAAGTCGACCAGGTTCAAAAGGCATGATCTGCCCTCGACGAAGCCGAATTGGGTAGGATCTAGTGTCTGTAGGTCCCCAATGTCTTTGTTTATGAGCTCCGTGATGATCCTCTCCATAGCCTTGCAGACTAGGCTAGTCAGGCTTATTGGACGATAGTTTCCAGGGTCCGTAGAGGCTCCACCTTTGTGGAGTGGGACCACTGTTGCTGTACGCCATTCTGTGGGCACATATCCTGTAGTGAGGCTGAGATTGTACAGCTGTTTTATTTGAGGGGTAAGTTCTTCTTGGAGTTCATGTAGGACGCAACCCGGGATGCCATCTGGTCCCATGGAAGCAGTGTTTTTTGCTTTGGAGAGGGCAGCGTTCACCTGAGCATCAGAGATGTTTGGGAGGCAGCCCTCTGCCAGGATAGATACTTGCTCTTTTGGTGGGGAGGGGGGGGAGAAGTTTGCACTGAACCTGTCTGCCAGGATATTGGCGATGTCTGTGGGTTCAGTGTATTTTTTGTCGTTTAGAATCAACTCAGAACAAGTCTGGGAGCTGCATCCCAGGTTCCTAACATAACTGAAAACAGCCTTATGATTGTCTTTAGTGTCCTGTGCAATTTTTTTCTCGAAGCTGGCCTTAGAGGATTTTATGAGGGATCGTAATTTTTTGCTAGTACTGATCAGAGCTGCCTTCCCTATTAGGGATTTTGCTCTATCATGTAGTAGCTTCCTCCTTCTGTTGTACAGTTTATTTATGGCTGGTGTCCACCAGACTGGACGCCTACCTTTGGATGATTGGGTTTTGTTTTTGTTTGGGATAGCATGATCCATACATTCCTGGAGATGTCCGTAGAATGCGTTTATATAGGATTCTGCAGTTGGGGCCTTGAAGGATTCCACTTTGGTTTCGAGAAGTGAGAAGTTCACTTTTGAGAAGTTTTTCACTGTTGTTTTCTGGGTTGGGGGTGGGGTCAGGATGTGGATATCCAGTGAAATTAATTTATGGTCTGATCTTACCAATGAGGGATATACTTCTGGTATGGAGCATAGAGTACCCATGTTGGTAATGATCAGGTCCAGTATGTTATCCCCTCTTGTGGGAGTGGTGACTAGTTGTTCCATAGCATTTGAGTTTATAATTTCCAGGAACCTTTGGGCTAAGGTGCTGGGGCTTGAGTAGTGCTCCCAGTCTATGTTTGGGTAGTTGAAGTCGCCCAATATAATGGTGTTCAGAGAGATCTTCATGTTCTCCAATGTTTTCAGGAAAGCCAAGTGGGATTCCTGACTTTGAGAGGGTGGTCTGTAGGATGCTATAAACTGAAAAGCAGTCTTGCCCACTGTTAGTTGCACATGGATGATCTCCGATACTTCGTACAATGCCACTAACCTGGAGGTGTGGATATCCTTGATAAATATGGAAACTCCCCCTCCTTTTGTGGTTTGGTCCGGGTTTTGGGGCCGAAAAGCATGATATGAGGTATAACCTGGTAGTGCTGGGGTGCTCTCTGGAGCCTTGAACCAGGTTTCTGTCACTGCAAAGATATCGATGTTCTCCATACTGAGGAGAGCTTCGAGTGCGTGCATCTTGAGGTTAAGACTTCTGGCGTTTAGCAGCATTACCCTAAGTTTCTTGTTCCTTGTGCTGTCTATGGAGGTGGTTTTGACTTTTGAGCCTTGCCTAAAAAAGGCACTATGGGGGTGGCAAGAGCCTTTGCCAATATCCGAAAGCCCAGTGGTGACAGGTGCAAGCCATCCCTAATGAAGCAACGTGGCTTGTCGAGCATGTCATCCCAGGCTGACAGACACTAGATCCCCTTTGAATGACACAAAAATTTTAGCCAATTGTTAAAATCGATCATTTTGTCTTTGTACTGTGGCATCATTCTAGGTGAGGGTATGATGCTGCTCAAGGTCAGGGTCATACCAGCCTGGGCTACATGATCAGAGAGCTCCTCTATGTCTCTTTTCATGTAGTCCAGGGAGGTACGTCTCAGGTCATTCACACCAGCATGTACGATGACTGAGTCATATTTGTATTTGCTTCGGAGTGACCTGAGTGCTTGCATTATGTGGCGGATCCTAGGGCCCGACAGGCAGCTCACTGTGACCTTCTCTTTGTTCAGCCTGGTGAGCGGGACGTCAGTGTGTCTGACAATAGAGTCACCTATTACAAGAGTATCAGGTGTGTTATTCAGCCTTAAGGGCTGTGGCTGCTTGGCACACTGACTTTGTGGGATATGTGTTGTGCGTGTTTTGTTTTAGGGTAGCGTTTGTTTGGATGTCTGCTTTGGAGGTCTCTGTTGCTTAGGTAGATTTTTATTTAGAGCCTCTGAGTATGTTTTTGTGTATTTATGTGTTTGGTTCGCTGATGTGGTGGGACTATGTGATACTGGAATTGTGTTGTGTGAGGTTTCCTTCTCCTCCTGACTGGTTTCACCAGTTTTAAGATGAGAGAGAGCTCAGCCTCCAGTTTGGCTATATGGTTGCATCTCTCACATATATTTGAACCTGTTTGGAGGAGGAGAGGGTTATCCGTGTACATGAGATAGTTGTAACATTGCCTCAAAATTCCCAGATTCACCAGCTGGACTGGAGAGGAAACCATTGACTGACCTTTGGACATGCTAGAGTAATATAGGGAAACTGAATTAAGACGGACCAATAGGGGTCAAGGTAATCATAGAGAGTATAAGAGTAAGTAGTGCTTATGGTTTAATAGTGCTAACTTGTAAGATTACTTATTTGGACCAGTGAAGGGCCTTAGAATAAGAATATGGTGTTTAATTTGAGAGATAGAGCAGTTCTAAGGGAAAACGTGAAGAGCAGACTTTGTGGAGCCAGGAATAGTTTAAACCCAATTAGGCGGCGCTGCCCATTGTTGTGCTATGCACAAAAACGCGCAAAACCGCTCAAAAGAGGGTTTTAAGAGAGGGAGATCAAGGAGTTTGGAATTGACCCAAAATGGCCAATAAAACTACAGTTTCAAGGCAGTAACCACTCCCACAGGGGCAGGCAGGCTGCTCAATGTTTATCACTGCCACTGATGAACGGAGAGACTTCCCTTTAGCCCAAGCAAAAAATGGCCTCCAAGAAACTTACAAACAGTCCAGAACAGCAAGCCTGTAACTGAACTTTTTTAAATCTCAGAAAAGTGGGAAAAAAGCAAGTTTTTTTTTTTTTTTTTTTTTTTTTAAAGATAGCAGAGGTTTACAAGTATCAACAAGTTATAACAGTGCAGTAAATGACCCCACACTTCAGTGCTAGGCCAGAGACAGATAAAATGCAAGTTTTAAGAAAAAAACAATTTTAAAAATAAGTGCAAACAGGAAATTCAGTAAACAGCTCTAGGTTGTGTTCTAAATACAGTTACCAATGCAGAAATCAAGTTTAACAAGCCAGAAAATGCTCAAAGTATGCGGCTATGCAGAAAAACTTAGCAAATAATCTGAAGAAAAATACTTAAAAATACTTAAAATCTCATGGGGCTGTGCAACACTCTTCAACACATAGCACAGTCATGTTAGGCAATGCTCCCTATTGGGCACCTCATACACCCATGTACAAAGTGGCTGTGTAATAGTGAACATAGCCATGGCACTGCAGTTCAGGTACAGTATGCTAGGCGGTGGTCTGTCACACATTAGTAGCCGTGAGTGACCACAAGATGCATGATGATGATGATGATGGCACATGGTACTACACCCCATCCAGTTACAGTGACCACAGTACTACACATAGCTGTCTTTGCTTTGCACCTCATTGTTGTGTGTGTGCAAACATATGCACCTATACACAATATGCATAGCATATTGTATGTGTGCTTACATATGCCAGTATGCACAATATGCACAGCAGTCGCCATCTATACAAAGAGTCACATATATGTCCTGGAATGCTATTGGGTGTATAGGTCACATGACACACATTGGGTATGTGTGGTGTTTAATGTTGCAGTCGTGTAGCATGCCATGTCATGGCTGGCACCGACACATCTGCAATATGTCCCCCACTCACCATAACCACTGTACAATGGCCATGTCAAGCATTGGGATTTCTTCACGTCTACATGCACCACTCATCCCATGTCTGTACATTATATGCATGAGCTACACCTGTGCCCACTATTATCTGCTTTGGACACAGACACTGTAATCAGACATGGCAATCTATGTGTCACACAGATAATACATGCAGCCATGGTATGTATACCATTTAGTGATGGTGCACAGGACATTGCAGAGCTGATAATACTTGCACAGCAATGTTGTGTCCATGTACACATTGTGTTCCAGGGTGTAGCCAATCACTGAACAACTACACACATGCATCAAAGGCATGTATAATGTCATTAAATAGGGCCGTCTACACTTGCACTGCATGGTCTTGAGCAACACATATTCTGCATGCTGACATGTGTGAGGTGACTGTTTGCCTTGTGATACTGTCACCCACCTTCACCCATTATTGTGTATGTGTTGGATTGCCGGTGTGTGTGTGTGTGTGTGTGTGTGTGTGTGTGTGTGTGTGTGTGTGCGTGTGTGTGTGTGTGTGTGTGTGTGTGTATGTGCTGTAGTGAGCAGTGTATTTGCATGCATGTGTGCATGTGTGCATGTGTGCATGTGTTCATGTGTGCATGTGTGCATGTGTGCATGTGTGCTAACATCATGTACATATTGTAAAGTGTGTTTCCTGTCTTCCTTCCATAGGTGCTGAGTTAGGGGTGTCTGATTGCAGCAGGGAACCTGAAGTCACTGCCACTAATAGTGGAGATGATGAGACATGTATTGTGGCACAGGAAGGTTTGACAGGGTCTGTCGTTGGTCCACCAATCGACAGTACACAGCGTCGAACCCCATCTATGCGCACACTCATACTGCCAATACATCTCTCATCACCAATGGCCTTAGCTGAGGGACAGCATACAGTTGGCATTGACCAGGAGAGTGTGGTACCCATGGCATGTGCATCCCCTCACAGCAGCCATAGCCGGATTACTGGAATGGTACCACATAGGTGGATGTCCAGGGGTTCTTGGGGGAGCACCACTGGTCATATCGCCCCTGGCAGATGTGCCCCCAGAGGTATTACAACCTCCAGTATGTTCTGGATTGTAATGCAGGCATAGGCATGTATGGAATGGTACACCCGACAGGGACTAAGGACGCAGAGGGCCCATTACACTGCTATCAATGACAGCATCCGTGACCTTGCCGGTGCCATCCAGAATTATACCAAGGTCATTGATAGCCGTTGGAGGGAGACATTAGATGTCCTCCACAATGTGTTTGCCATGAGCCAGGACCATGCAAGACGGTTGAGAAGCTGATGCGGATGCATGCGAACAAGAGGAACAGCTGGCAGTCATCGTGGATGGACCACGGATCACAGCCACTCCCATAGTGGCAGTACCAGCCCCAGCAATGCTGGGGCTGGCCTGTCCATTGACCATCCTACTAGACCACGTGCACATGGCACTGGCCAGTCCCAGCAGGGACATGGGTCCAGTCATCATACCTCTACCTCTGATGATAGTACCCAGTCAGGGTTGGTACCCGATACTGCCCGTAGCACCCCTGCCAAGGCACAGGTACCATGTCCATGGCTGGAGACAGTGATCTGTACAGCCTAGCAGGTACAGTCTGTGGCTGTCCCACAACCACCCGTATATGGCAGCCACATGGTGAAGTTGTGTGCATGCAGACACACACACATTAACCAAACAACTAGGGCTCACACATACACAAACACATTACATCAACATTGGCCCATGCTGTACTGTTGTCCCTCACACACACACACACACACACACACACACACACACACACACACACACACACACACACACACACACACACACACACACACAGACATGTCGATTGGATGGGTCAATGTCGGGCTCTGGCAAACCAACAACACACCCTGTGCATATGATGACACCTGTGCCACCTCCTGTCATCTGTAACATTGATGCAGGAACAGGCTAACATGGTTCTGATGCACAGGGTGACATTATAGCAGTGTAGCAATATTAGCAAGTTGCCAACAGGAAAGTGTAATGATATCCTTGTAGGTATATCTGAGCAGGCATTATGCATCACAGCACTGATAGTCATTGTAGCATTGTTTACACCAGTGTAAGGTCTGAGTATGTATTGTCCACCCACGTGCCACTTGGCTGAAGTGTACAGTGTTGCCAGCATGTGTTAGTGGGTGGACAGTATGTGTGTGATGTGTGCATTACAAATTAACAGGTGTACATCTGTGAACATGGTGGGTGCGCACTGTCTTCATGTACGTGCATAGTGGACACGTGGGATGTGTGACATACCCTGTTGTACACATTGTTAACATCTCATGGTATCTTTCGATGGCCAGTATGCATTCTACTACAGATATGTACTAACATGGGTACATATGTGGGTATGACATGGGTTGACACTATGCTGTGGGTGATACTGTTGATACCTGTCAATGATTTGCTGTCTGGTAGTATACACCACCTCATCAGCATGTCTATAACCAATCATTAGATGATGTTCTGACAAATGACACACAGTTGTAAGGAACTCAGTAACAGTTGGATCCTTCCAGTGCTATACTATAACAGTAACCAGTGGTATTGACCACCATACGTTCCTGGGACCTCACCTGTGTGGCATATACCCCTCTTAGGTACATGCAAACACACTAGGGATATGTCCATCCACATCTAGAAATGCATGCATTGGCCTACACTGCATTCCCTGGATGGGATGCATAACCTACACAAGGGTATCATACAGACAGATACCTGTTGTCCAATACATGCTGTATAGCAGTAAGCTGACTATGGCATAGTCATCCACATTTACTATACATACTATCCCGACAGTACCACATAGGTGGTAGCCCTCAACATGTATGTATATGTGTACATACAGACATGTGTTATGTCAGCTGTCCCTTGGTATCCACATATCCATATGTATTGTGGGGTCTCTCGGTGTTTCACATAACACATTAGGGGCCTGAATGCATATTCACAGGGCTGTTGTACACCTATAATGACTGTCCATTATTGCCAGTCGTTGTTGTGTATGAACATGTCTGACATATACCCCAGGCAATTACCCTCACTCACAGTACTCTATAGTACATGTCATGGGTGTTTGTGGCACAGATGACCTTGGCCACAGATCACTACAGTGGCCAGGCTTGTCGCATACATACATATGTGACCTATGATCTGAGAAGCAGCGGCACAATCTGTCAAAGATAACAAATGTATTCATGTAGTATGCAGGCTTCACACCTATGTACTGATTGAGGTCACATGTACACATATTTATTTGCCACGCAGATACCCGATGTGTGCAATGCACATACTGTTTTAATCATATGTCATACTGTAGTAAAAGCAAAACCCACACTGCATTGCCCACCTGTGGCACACACAGTCAGCGTTTGCAGGATTCAAACCCCTACCTAACTATGTTATGATACTAGAGAGATATGCATTAACACGGCATGCTATATGCTTTACTGGATGGTTTGTGTTCTCCTGATATATTTGTAGGATGCTGACATCATCAAACATTCCAAAGAGGGATGTACCACTTTTAATGTGTTTTCCCAGTCTCCAAAAAAGCTACTCCTCTCAAAGGTAATCACACACATACACACACCCCCACCCACTCACTCACTCACCCACTGTCAGCATTTGCAGGATTCAACCCCCTACCTAACTATGTTATGATACTAGAGAGATACACATTAACACAGCGCGCTATATGCTTTACTGGGTGGCTTCTGTTCTTCTGATATATTTGTAGGATGCTGACATCATCAGACATTCCTAAGAGGGATGTACCTCTTTTAATGTGTTTTCCCAGTCTCCAAAAAGGCTACTCCTCTCAAGGGTAATCACACACATACACAGTCAGCGTTTGCAGGATTCAAACCCCGACCTATGTTATGATACTAGAGAGATACACATTAACACAGCACACTATATGCTTTACTGGGTGGTTTCTGTTCTCCTGGTATATTTGTAGGATGCTGACATCATCAGACTGGACATGGTAATGTGTGTACACTTTGTTTTATGCAATCCCAGGAATGAGCCATGTGGGTCGGCAGGTATCAACAGCTTGAACAGGACCCCATGATTCTCACCTTGTGTGATCTATCTGTGGACACATTGACATTCCTTCATATGTCAACACATATCTATGCACAGATTGTTGGTTTTGTGGATACGACATGTGTCTGTGATGTTGATGAAGAGCTATTCAAAGTCTATGTGGGACATGTGTAGCTCTCTTCAGTGATGTATGTCCTGGGTGGCTGCCTTGCAAACAGTGTAGCATGTTTGGGAACCATGATCCGCACATGAACATACCACAGTTGGTAGGGTTGTGTGTTTGTCAGCTTCCAATAGCTCTGTTTATGACTTCAGCCATGATGGACTCCATGGCCTTGCAGATCAGACTTTATAGGCTTACTGGACTATACTTCCCATGGTGTGTTGTGCACCCACACTTGTGGGGAGTGCCATATGTTGCTGTAACACATTCAATGGTTCCAGATCATGTGGAGAGGGTGAGGCTCAACAGACTGTTCAGGTGCAGGGTCTGTTTGTTCTGTAGTGCATGCATGATACATATTGGGAAACAATGTACTCCAATTGCTGCCATGCTTTTGGCTTGGGGGGGGAGCTGTTCAGACATTGTACATGTGATATCTCCTGGTATGATGACAGGGACTATCATCAGTGGGAGGTGGGTATGTATATATGGGCCTGTCTGACAGGATGTCAGCATTGTCAGTAAGGTACAGTTGGCCCTGACTCAGGACATATATGAGTGTACATTACTATTTATGACATAGCTGAAGGACATGTCTTGATTCTCAGTCTGGACTCCTTCTCAGCTACTCTTTACAAAACACCAACAAACCTGAGCACTAATCCCGGTTATACTCTTTTACACACTTAACACCCTACTGATCCTTTGTGATCAGGCTACAGAGTATGTCATAATAATATACTGGCATGTCCAGGGGTCAGTTTCGTGTGTACTCTCCAGTCCAGCTAGTGAATATTGTGGTTATGACACAATGTCACATCTGCCTCATATACACAGACAACCCTCTCCTCCTCCCAACACACTCAGATATATGTGAGAGACGCAACAATATTGACATACAGGAGGCTGAGCTCTCTCGACCCATGACTGGCATAGTCTATCAGGTGGTGAAGGTAACCACACACACCACATATCAGTCTCACATACACCTATAGTGACAGCAATTGAACCACATTATCACACATACACACACTCGGAGGCTCTACATACACTCTGCCTAAGCAGCAGAGACCTCCAAAGCAGACACACAAACAACTGCTACCCCACTACAATACCCACATATCACATAGTTCACAATGTCAGTGTGCCACACAGTCACTGCCCTTCAGGCTAAACAACACACCTGATACACTTGTAATAGGTGACACTTAATGTCAGACACACTGACGTCCCACTCACCAGGCCAAACAAGGGAATAGTCACTTTGAGCTGTCTCTCAGGTGCCAGGATCTGCCACATAACACATGCACTCAGGTCACTCCAAAGCAAGTCCAGGACTGGCTCCATCATTGTCCATGCTGGTGCCTACAACCTCAGACGTTCCTCCCTGGACCACATGACATGATACATAGAGGAACTCTCTGATCATGTAGCCCAGGCCAGTATGACCCTGACCTTGTCTAGCATCTTACACTCACCAAGTATGATGTCACAGTACACCAACAAACTGATCACGTTTAACAGTTGGCTAACATATTGATGTTATTCAAAGGGGATACAGTGTCTGTCAGCCTGGGGTGACATGCTCGACATGCCACGTAGCTTCCCTATGGACAGCTTGCACCTGTCACCCTTGGACTTTTGAATACTGGCTAAGGCACTTGCTGCCACCATACTGCCTTGTTTAAGCGGGGCTCAAAAGACAAACCCACCTCCACAGACATTACAGAGTACATGACACTGAGGGTAATGCTGCTCAACACCAGATGTGTTACCCTCAAATTGCGCACACTCAGGAATCTCCTCAGTATGGCAAATAGCAATATCTGTGCACTAACAGACACCTGGTTCAGGCTCCCACATGCACACCAGCACTACCAGGTTATATTTCATACCATGCTTTCTGACCACAAAACTCAGAATGGCCAACGCAAATAGGGGGAGTATCCATATACATCACAGATACACATACCTCAGGGTTGGTAGCACTGCACAAAGCATCACAGACCATACATATGCACCTAACATTGTGCAAATCTGCCTTTTGGTTTGTTGCCTGCTACAGACTACACTCCCAAACTCAGCAACCACACTCGCTTTCCTGGGAACACTGGACAATATGAAGGTCTCCCAAACACCATTATATTGGGTGACGTCAAATACCCACACGTTGACTGGGGATAGTACTTAGGCCCCAACACCCTCACGCAACAGTTGCTACTATTTGTAAACTCATATGCTATGGCACAACCGGTCACCACACCCACAAGAGGGGACAACATATTGGACATGATCATCACCAACATGGGGACTCTATGTTCCACACCTGTGATATACCCCTCATTGGTAAGGTCAGAACATACATTTATCTCACTGGACATCCATATCCCATCTCCACACCCATCCTGGGTAATCTTGGTGAACTTCTCAAAAGCAAACGTCACACTTCTCCAAACCAAGGTGGCATCCTTCAGAAACCCTGGGACAGTGGTAAGTATGGCTCAGACTGCTGAATCCTTTACATATATATTCTATGGACACCTAGTGGACTGCATGGATCGTGCTATCCCAATTAACAACTAGACTCAGTCCTCCAATGGCAGGGGACCTGTCTGGTAGACCCCAGCCATTAATACGCTATACAATGAAAGGAGGAAGCTACTACATGATAGAGCACAATCCCAGACAGGGAAGGCATCTGTGATCTGTACTAGCAGACAGCTACAATCACTGATGTATTTATGTCAGGCCCTCTTCTAACGGACAATTGCACCAGACATGTAGGACACTCACAAGGCCTTCTTCAGTTACTTCAAGTACCTGTATGGACACTCACTGATATGCTGTGAGTTACTGCATACTGACTAAACATACCCTGAACCCACAGACATTGCCAACACCCTGGCAAACAGGTTCAGTGCAGATGTCTCCCCCCCATCCCCCCTAAGGAGCTACTGTCCATTCCAACAGAGTGTAACCTCCCTGACATCACGAATAAACAGGTGAATGCTGCCCTCCCCACAGCGGACAACACAGCGTCAATGGGACCAGATGGTGTCCCGGCCTGTGTCGTACACGGCCTTCATGACAGACATAACCCTCACATTACGTCACTGTTCAATATCAGAGTTACTGCATGATATGTACCCACGGAATGGTGTACAGCGATAGTGGTCCCACTCCACAGAGTTACTACCACAACAGACCACAGACAATATTGGCCTATAAGGCTAACTAGCCTGTTCTGCAAAGCTATGGAGCATATTGTAATGGGACTCAAGCACATAGACATGGTGAACCTACAGACACTGGGTCCTGCACATTCCAGCATTGTTGTGGGCAGATCTTGCCTGTTGGACCTGTTCGTATTCTTTAAACAGTTAACAGGTCCATCAGTGTTGGGATGGTTGTCCACATAGCCTGCCTGGACCTTGCACAACCCTTCAACATAATACCCCACTCATTCATTATGCATAGGCTCACCGGCATCAATATCGACACATATCTCACACGATGGATTGCTACCTGGATCAGGGATAGCACCCACATGCTCAGTGTTGCAGATGCCATGTCTGACTATACACCAGTTACACATGGCATCCCACAAGGCTCAGTCCTGGGACCTCTCTTGTTCAGTATATATTTGTGTGACGTACAGACTAACACAGGAGGAACATGGCTGCCCATGTTCACAGATGACTGCAAACTGGGTGCCATAATCAACTCTCCAGCTGGCACATGCATACTCAAACAGGGTCTCACAGAGATAGGATGACTGGTGCCTGAGCCATGGCCTATGGCTAAATGCCATTAGTTGCATAGTCATCCCCTTTGGGAATGACAACTTGCCCACACATTACCACATAGGTAGTAATCCATTACATATGGTAGTAGTTGTTAGGGATTTGGGGACACGACTTGTTCGTACTCTCGCCTTTGACAATCACATTGCCAAAGTGGTTAGGCAGTACTTCTACATAGCCCACCATATCCCGTATGGTTTCACACGTTGATCACGTGTGGTCATTGTGCCCCTATACTCATCATGACCATGCTTGGTTACTATGCCACATTTGGGATGTACCTTACCCGACACCTGCAGCAACTGTAATGGCCACAAATGTTACTCAACAAGCAGATATAGGGACTCACACGGATACCCTGCATAGTTCAGATACAGTAACTCCAGCTCTACTCAGTCACTTACCACCTATACGGATGTGTTCTGTGCCTGTAGTTTAAGGAAATATCCGACCCAGAATTAATGGACATGCTCCACCTCAGGATATCCAACTCCCTTGGAGCTACACACTCCAGGGACATATACCTCAGCACAGATGTTAATAGGACATGCTGGGGGGACAGATTATTATGCAAAAGGCTCCACTCACTCCGGAGTGTAGTCCCGGTTTGCATAGGCAGAGCCACCCACTGACCACCTACAGGAGACATCTTAACAAGTGGATGGGTGATCGTATGTTTACCCATGGAATATCTTCTGGGTCCCTGCTAGACAGAGGCACAATACACTAAATGTAAATGGGATATCTTGTGTGACCTACTATTCACAGGCACAGTGTTCTGATTTGACAGGGTTGCAAAAGCCAAACACACTCTGGCTATGCTTGTACATGCCCTAGGGCAGATAGCCTAGTATCCACCTCTGAACTTATGATAATGTTCAGGATGCACAATGTTTATTGCTGATACTGTTTGCAGGTTTTTATTATCTTTGCTTTCCCACTTTATATGAACCGCTTAGGTATCTGTAGAACATATTTGATTATGACAGGGTTCCACTATATTATATATGTGTCTGTTGTCATATAACTGTGTGCACAGGGCAGATTGCTGGATAGTGAGAGGTTCCTGAGTTAACACATGCAACTGATATGTGTGGCCCACTGCTGTACTCAGACATGGCCTAAGTGTGTGAGCATGCCCAGTTCAGACTGTCAGTGTTCTGTTGCCTGACATTTGTCTCATTTATTCAAGTGTGTGAGCATGTCCAGTGTGACCTTTCAGTATGTTGCTGTCTGAGGTCCACTACATTTGTTGATATATGTGTACATGTACAATATTAACATTTCTACTGTGTGTGTTGAAAGTCAGGTTCTAGTCTTACTGCAGGACTCACCTTTGTGTCATAACTCGACAGGGATTATGCTGTGGCTTCAGGGTTTTCATGGAATACTTTGCATAGACTTATCAACATTTCTTCATACAGGCTAACCACTGCAACACTGTCATGGTTTAGTGGTTCAGTACTATGACTATAGTGCACAATATCCTGGGTTTGAGGCCCATCACTGCTTATATTTTCATACTGAGCAGACCAGACTGCTTAAGGGCCAGTAGAGCAACTATGAGCATGTTGGCTTTTGTTCAGCTATGCCCTACTTGCACCCAGCTTGTCCAACATTGCTCAGTATTAACCATCATTGCTGGATGTTGGCCAATATTACTCAACATTGACCACATTTGTACTAGTTGGTGTGTACAATTTTGTTTACATATACTACATGGTGGTAAATGCTATTTAGCACTGCTTTATATTGCTTAAAACATGGCAATCATGCCTCAGGTGTTGCTGCAGGGCTGCCTATGTTGGATGCACATACTACACTCCCTATACATGTTTGTAAGCAGGTAGTGTCAACTTAGGCATCCGTTTTACTATATGTGCGGGTCAGAGAGAGGTATTATTTCCAGAGTTCCTACTGAGCCAGTGTATGTGCTATGCGTTGCCTCTTTGCCAAGGCCAAAGCATACTGGGCACGCCTCCTTCTGCCTACTGGAGCAGGCTCAGGTTGTTCCTCCTCCGAGTCACGCTCTGTCTGTGATGGCCTTGGCAATGGTGGGAGGCTGTTTGGCCCGGGCCTATGCTGGTCCTGCTGCAGCTGTTTTTGCAGGATCATATTATGTAGCATAGCACATACCATGACAATTTGGGTACATGTAGTTGGTGAGTACCAGATGTGTCCAGGCACCGGAACCATGACTTGAGTAGCCCAAACACACGCTCGATTACATTTCGTGTTTGTGCGTGTGCCTCATTATGGCATTCCTGTTCAGGTGTGAGTGCATTTCTGATGGGTGTCATCAGCCACAGCTCCAGTGCATAGCCAGGATCCCCCACTAGGTGACCATGTGGGATGTCCCCATTGGCAAATGTCTGGTACAGCTGCGTCAGATGCCAGATATGGGAATCATGATAGCTTCCAGGGCAGCCAGCACACACATTCAGTATTATGCCCTGGGCATCACACATGACCTGGCAGTTGATGGAGGGGAAGCCCTTGCGGTTGAAGTAGACCCTACCCCACTCACCAGCTGGTGCTTTGATGCATATGTGCGTACAGTCTATTGCACCCATTTCCTCAGGGTATTCCGCTATTTGCTGGAAGAGACACATATTGCTGGCCAATACCTCATGGGAATTGAGGAAATATACATGATCACTGACATGTGCTGACATGGCATCCAGGAACTGGTGCAGTACCCTGGATGCTGATGCCTGTGATATCCCTATCATATCAGCAGTTGGTCTCTGGAAGGTACCTGTTGCTAATATTCTTAGGCCAACACATACCTTGGTTTCCACTGGGATGGGTTCCCCTCTGTTGGTTCTGTGTGTGAGGTGTGGCCTGCACAGCTCAAAAATTTGCTGCAAGAGGTCTCTGTCCACTCTATAGCACTCCACTATCTCCAGCTCATGTAGCCCCTGGTAGGTTACCCTGGGCCTGTACACTCTTCTCCGTCTCTTCACTGTGGGTTGTCCAGCAGCATTTGCATTATCACCACCCTCAGCATGTTGTATATGTTGCCTTATAACAGCAATGGCAGCCCCTAACATTTTTTGTGTCAGTAAAGCTTTTTCAGTTTTCACTTCTGTTAGCTTACTGCAGTGTTGCAGTGTCTCTTGAGGGAAACATAATGGACTGTTGTTTGCAGAGTTTTAAGTGCTGGGCTGGGCTAGTGTACTGCCTGTGTAATTGCCTGATTCTGATTGTTTTCACCTGCTAGCTCTGCTAGTACTCCCTGGTAACTTCCTACTATTTGGTGTGCTTCCTTTGTCCTTTCTGTTTCCTCAGGGGGGAGCACCGTGCACTCAAGCGCAAACACGCGCACAGCAGCTAACATGCGCACACACGTGCTTACACAGACTAAAACTTGCTTATTCTTCTTAAAACACGTGCACACTGGTGCAAACGCGCTTACAACTGTTTACACAGCCTTACATATGCTTACTCAAGCTTACACGCATGCACACACGCTTACACACGCGCACACTGTCTTACTCGGGTTTACAGGTGCGCATACGCATGCATGCACGTTCAGCAAGAAACTTTGGTGTTATCCACGGCATATACCTTCAATTTCTTGACTTTACTTAGCCTACCTGTTGACACACCTCTTTCAATAATATGTAAATGTCAGCTGACAACTGACACTCTGCTCCAATGAGCTTCACTTCTTTCATACACACCCCCCTCGTGATGTCACCTATCTTCTACTCTGTTACTCCCCTTATCCTAGGCTACTCCTACACTCCACTGACTGTGCTCATTTGCTATGTAAACTTGCGATTCACTATCCTAACTCTCATTTGCATAAGATTGCCTACTTATGCTTGGTTACATCTCTTAGACTGAGCTTTCCCCCTTAGCAACCTCTACTCTGTGGCCATGTTGTCTTCAGCCTGCCATTCACTTGCATTGTGAAATCCATATTAGCTATAAATCCACATTTGTGGATCTTAATTATTAATTTTCTGGTTTTTAGTGCGCAGTGAGTTTGCGCGGCGCTGCGCTATGGTTAAACCCTGGAGATCGGGATAAAAAAAAAGTTATTTTATTTATATTTTGCATCACTTCCCATTGCCAATGGCAGTATTTTTGGCCATTGGCATGCTTCCTCCTGTAAATGCATGCTTTTTTTGCAGCTGTCATGACTCCGTTTTGCTATTTGCAAAACCGCACTCAGTTGTCAACTGAGTACATTTCTGCAAATAACACTACACCTACTCGGACAGGTTTGGGTTTCCTGGATCGCAAATTTACCTCATTTGCATAGCTTTCACCTGCAGTTGAGGTCATTTGCATATCCAAGTTCTGTCCGTGTAGGACTAGTTTTGAGAGCTCAGTTGCACACCCCTACCGACTGTTCCTGGATCACTCGGTGGACATGTTGGCTGCATGGAGTCTTACTCTACTCTTAGACTCCGTGCAAGCCTTCATGAATCCGGCCCTCAGACAATTACAGAAAAAAACTACATTTAGCTAATCTCACTATATTTTCTTAAGTGATTGAAGAATTACTGTTCCTTAGCTACTTATTGAAACAAGGCAAGATGAAAGTGGATGAGTGTCTTTGTCAGATCCCAAAAACAAAGTGCACACCTCACATCTCTTACTAGTATTCAAATACAGTTTCAGTGCTGGCTGCAGAATGAAATTACATCTGGTCACCCAACTCTGTGGTTCCCACACTACCCCCTCACTAGAAACTGAGCCAGGATCTGGCACTGATGTGTCACAATACACACATAGAACTTTAGATATGGTTTATTACAGCATCTGAAAACTGTAAAACACTTCCAGCACTTCCACCTTTCCTGCAAAGACTAACAAGCCATTTTCTAGCACCCTAGGGTAGCAATTAGTTCACCACTAAGGACAATAGAGCAGGACCCCAGTCCAGGCCTTTCCAGTTATTGTGTCTCTGGCTGCATTCAGACCTGTGAGATAAAATCTTTGTGGCCTAAACCAACCCCTGGAATCACTAATCTTCCATGCAGGACTAGATTAGTCCTGCACAGAAGCTCCTGTTTAGGAGCAGGATTGTAGCGCACCATGCATATTAATGAAGGGGCACTGCCCGACCTCCTAGGCTTACATGGAGCATGTACGAGTGCAGGGGGCATGTCTGAGAGCAGAGTTCTCAGAATAAACATGCCCCTGCAATGTAGAACAGCACAAAGTGGAAATAAATGAGCTAGACCACTCATAGGTGTCCTCATATCCCCATCAACAGTCCCCCATGCGTACAACAGCAACAGGACATAAAAATCAAAAGAAGAAACCCCTTTATTTGTTTTTAAAAATCAGAGTACAGCTAACCATAGGTGCATGGGTATACCCATTGTTTAGCTATGGTTAAAGCAGCTTAAAAGGCTGAAGAGGATAACAAGGAAGATATACGCAAATAAAGCAGCACAGCAATAGTGTAGTGGGCAGAGCATTCGCCTAATGAGCAGGCATTCCCGGTTTGAGTCCCACTGCAGCACAGCCTATTTTACAGGGCAAAGCACGTTATAACCAATATTTTTGATGCAAAACACATGAAATAACATTTATTTATGAACTGGAGTACTGCATTAAATGCGCATGTGAAGTGTCAGTGTCATAATTAATAAGATACTAGTAAGCATGTTTAAGCACAAATAAGCAGTAGCAAGCATATATAAGCACTAGTAAGCATGTTTAAGTGCATTTGCATGGGAGTAAGTATTGCCTACACAGATTAAGCCAAGGAGAAGCTAACTGGGTGTAAGAAACTGTGACCTGAAATTAGCAGTGCTTACCTCTGCGCAAACCCACTTACAACTGCTTTAAAGTGCCTTAATCACTCTGTATCCAATGGCCCATGTTCTGCCCAGCAACAAAATAAACAGTCTCTGCAAGGCTTGAACACAAGAATATATACACTACAGTCTCAGTAGTTAACCACTAAGCCATCATAGCAATACAAAACATTGAGGTTTCAACAAAGAAATCCTCACCATAGGAAAATCAAACTGAACATGTGAAAAGAATCTATGTACAGTGTGCTGTTGTATAACCTGTTACATAACATAAATATATGAATTGGAGTACTGCAGGAAGGCCAGATGTGAGGTGATATACTAATACAGTGTGGAAGTCCCCAGGACCCCATACAGTATATGTACACATGAATCACAAATACCAGACATATATATAACATGTAACAAATAATACAGCAATGCCAAAAGGAAGATATAATGCAAATGAAATATTAAACAATGCTAAGCATTGCACAGCTCAGCTTATTTAGGGTAAGCAATGTGTAGGCCGGCTAACTCAATCTGCCCAGTGGTATACCCCTTTAAGCAATGCCAACATTAGGTAAGTAGGTGTGCCCATAGCTTAGCCTTTGCAAAACTATCCAATCACAGGAAAGTGTGGGAAATCGGGCATATTTAAACCCCACAGGTGCCAATAATTCTTATAACTGATTGCAGCTCCCTACTGTAGGCAGAATGGCTGGAATAGGGGGAATGCACTCTATTTAGAGCACAGTGCTGGGGCCACTAGGAGTCCAGATTCATGGTATGGCTTCTGGTAAAACACCATGAGGAGAGACTACTGTAGGGCCAGTACCAGGGCTCTCAGTATAAAGTAGAGGCCTGGGACAGTCTCACCCATGACCTCACCAGTGCCACTGGTATCCCCTGGACTGGTGAGCAGGTCAGGCATCACCATGCTGACTTGAAGTAATGGAGGGGTAATCTCTTGGACCAGTGGATCCAAGAAGCAAGGCAGATGGCCGATGCCCCAGCACTAAGTACCCATTCTACTATGTAGATAATGATTGCTTAGCTTGTGTATACTATAGATAGGTAATGGCTAAATATTACTGTATTTCCATGACAGCTGCAGATGAACGGGCTGCGAACCAGCAAGCCCATGCTGCTAGGCTGCAAAGGCTGCTTCGCGAGGCAGGTTAGTAATATTCCTGCATGTACTGTCATAACGAGTAAAGATAACAGTTCTGGAAAGTGCTGTACCAATATAAAAATGTATTGTTTATGGGATGTACTGAATAAACCAGACAATATAGCAGGAAGACTGTCATATAGGTTGCGTGGAAATAAAGATGTAATATCTTGTGAATAAAGTATAACCCCTGGAGTGCTTGTGTACATCCTGCTTACATATGTTGTTGTAATGTTGCATTCTATAAATAGTACAGTTGTGTTAAGCAGTGTTACCCACACTGTTGAATGCAGGTAAAATGTGTAGGAAAGTCAGTATAACAATGCTGGAAGTCCCAAGAGGTCAGTCATACAGAACAACTGAGTGAGACTTAGATAGAAACCATTGGAATGCTTTACACCAATTCCCTGATAGCACAATGTACTGTGATGTCAACTTTAATATTTTTACCACACTCAGCAGGGATTTAAATTCTGGGAGTGGTAGTACGTTGTATGCACAATCATACCCCACAGCTGTACAGAGTTTGTGAGAATGTTCAGATAGAAAGCTGTATGCATAATTAGACCCAACAACTGTACAGAATTTGCTAGAATGTTCAGATAGTAAGCTGTAAGCATAATCATAACCATCAACTGTACAGACTGTGGCAGAATGTTCAGATGGTCAGTTGTATGCATAGTCATACCCCTCAACTGTTCTAATCAGTCCAGCATGTCCAGATAAATGGCCCAAATCTGCTGGCTGGTAACCTGTTCCCCTGACAAATCAGTGTAATGATCCAAGAAATGTAAGCAGGTTATACTGACATATAATGGATAGTCAGACCTGAACATAAAAAGAGAATGTATATGTAAACAAACCTGTTATTGTAGCATCTCACCCAAAGTGTGTGACAGCTATTCCAAAATATGACACATTAACACGTGCATCCTGTCAAGCCTTAACCAGAGTGTGTGCAATAACGGATTGTTAGGTATGTGTATAACATCAACATGGAATCTTGGAGTATGTGTAGTATTTGTCAGGTAGTGTTAACAAAGTTTTTCTCCACAGCTATAACAGGTAAGAAGTGTAGACTGTAAGTACAACACAGGTCACGTATATACTTGTTTACAAGCATGGAATCTGGGAGTATGTGTAGAAATTGTCAGGTAGTGTTAAGAAAGAATTTTTCAACAGGTATAACAGGTAAGAGGTGTCGACTGTAGGTACAACACAGGTCACATATATACCAGTCTACAAGCATGGAATCTGGGGGTATGTGTACAGATTGTCAGGTAGTATTAACAATGATTTTCTGAACAGGTATAACAGGTAAGACGTGTAGACTGTAGGTACAGCATAGGTCATGTATATACTTGTCTACAAGCATGGGATCTTGGAGTATGTATAGAAATTGTCAGGTAGTGTTAGCAAAGAATTTCTCAACAGGTATAACAGGTAAGAGGTGTAGACTATACGTAAGACACAGTCCACACATATACTAATCTACAAACATACCATTGTACAAAGTAAGGACATTGGGTAGGTAATAATACATGTAAGGGACAGATCACTGCAGTGACTAAGAAAGTTGTGAAAACTACAGGGATATATTAGTTGGTAAGTGACCTCTCTCTCTCTCACCCCTTCCATATGTGCAACAATAACCTTATAACACACCTCAATGGGTATGTGTACACTCCAAACTTTTGTTGGGGCATATGTCCTATTGGTTTATAAATATTCACATTTGGTTCTATGCATGTGCCATGTTAAAATATTCCCATATTGGTGGCCTGTTGCCATCAATAAAACCTGCGTGCTGTTGTAATGGCCACTGTTGTCCCATATATGCATGTGGTTCTGCTTGATCTGCAACTGTTGTAAACTGGTGCCTTGGGTCAATGGGAATACCTATGCATGCTGTTATAACTAATCCTGAATGCTGTTGACTATGACTAACTGATATCTTTCTTAAAACTGCAACACCAGAGCTCATATGGGAAGGCCGGTCCAAGCAGACCCATCTGTCCCAACTCAGCTGGCCATGGTACCGGGCACCAGCACAACTGGGACCCAGCCTGGGACCTCCTCCTCCTCCATTGGCCCTGCACCACTTTCGGGTGGAACCGCTGCAGGGGATGGGGCTCAAACTCCCCCGGGGAGCGGGAGCAGAGAGGTACCTGTCACCTGCCGTCAGGTCTGGGCCGTGGTACATAGTGAGCTCGACAGGGAGTTTCGAGACCAGCTACACCAGCTTGAGGGCTGCTTGGTGCAATTAGAGGGTGAGCCTGCTGCTCCTACCCAGCCCACAGCACAGCCACCTTAGAGACCGTGAAGGTGCAGTGGTGACTGCCCATAGGTGGGGACCTCAGTCCCACTGTTTCCATTTGGGGGCTCATGGGCTTGCAACTTCCAAACACCCCTCCCTGTCCAAGGTGTGTAGCCCCCACATGTGTCATATACTGCCCCTGTATGCATCTTGTTTGTCTTGTCTGTTACCCTACCCAGCCTACCTCCCCAAATATACCTACTACCCCTCCCCAACATCCCACTCTCACCTGAAAAAGAAAAAAAGGGCAATCTGTTCCCACAAAAAAATCTCGACCCATGCATAGCTGTCCATTTCAGACATGTGTCCACTGGACACATGTAATCCGGTCTAATTGGCATCACAACTTATTATTGTTGTCCTCACCCCCACCCGGGGGTTTGAGTGTCCAAATCTACCTCCAAATTCAGTGTATATGCACAGCTGTTGCTGTAGAAGAAATGGGCATCTATGGACCTTCCCTTCACCCTTCCTGCACACCCCTTGCTATTTTCCCTACTTTCTTTCCCTCTTTGTCCCCCTTTTTTCACCCCTATCCTATCAACCCCTTTTTTCTTTTCTTTTAAAGAAATTAGCATGGGGGTAAGTGGGAGTAAGCACCTTTAAGCAGCAGTAAGCAGGTTTAAGCCTGTTTGCATGGGGGTAAGCACTGCCTACAAGGTTAAGAAATGTAGAAACTAACTGGGTGTATGAAAATGTGACCAGAAGTTAGCAGTGCTTAACTCTGCGCAAACCCGCTTACAACTGCTGTAAAGTGTCTTAATCACTCTGTATCCAACGGCCAGTGTTCTGCCCAGCAACAAAATAAACAGATTCTGCAAGGCTCAAACCCAGGACCCTGCATACTATAGACAAAGTGATTTACCACTAAGCCATGGCAGATATACATAACCCTGATGTTTTCACAAACATATCATCCAGCACAATCAGTCAACAGTACAGGAAATGTATTAATATCATACCATACAACCTCTTAATGCAAGAATTCTGGAGAAAGTGTCCCAAAATGTGGGTACAAATAGGGATATATGTCAAATACTGCTCTTATACACTTAAAACGTTGCTAGTTACACAGTTATATTTATTAAAACACATATTTTGAAGGAGATGAAGTCTGAAACACAAAAGTGTCAGCACTAGTTACTAACTTCAATCCTGAGATCATCCATGTCAATTGTCAAGAGAATGAGGTACAGGCCAAATATATGAGCCGAACATGCATGGACATATGGACAGATATATATCTGTAAATGTAGACAGACAGCTAAATGTATGTATATATATATGTATATGTATATATATGACTCACAAATAATCATATAACATCAATTGTATATAGATAGATAAATATGTTCATATGTAATTATATATATATATATATATATATATATATATATATATATATACACACACACACACACACACACACACATATATATATAAATATATAAATAAATAAATATATATATATATATATATATATATATATATATATATATATATGGGTCTACTACTAATTACCGACACGACGATTCCCCGACAGAAAACTCCCGACGCCAGATGACCGACATCACACAAACCCGACAACGCAAAACACCGAACACCATTACACCGAACACCATTACACCGACACACGGAACGTAAACAACACGACACTGCATAGCATACACACTAGCCCTGACCCAAACCCTAACCCTAAGGTCCGACACTATCGCACTTCACCTACCTGCACCCTAACCCTAACTCACTTAACCCACCCCTAGCCCAAGCTCCGACACTAACGCACATCACCTACCTGCACCCTAACCCTAACTCACTTAACCCACCCCTAGCCCAAGCTCCGACACTAACGCACACATCACCTACCTGCACCCTAACCCTAACTCACTTAACCCACCCCTAGCCCAAGCTCCGACACTAACGCACACTTCACCTACCTGCACCCTAACCCTAACTCACTTAACCCGTCCCTAAACTACAGTCCCTCACTAGCACACACTTACCTTACCGAACCATACCTCCGACACGAACACACACTCACCTTTCCCAGAGGCAAACCCGACATCCCACAATCACGAGCACTTACCTGACCGCTCTAACTCCGTCACCATCGCACACTTACCGCGTCGCGATCACACATTCCCTTGTCGGTCTTTCCGCTGTCGGCAAATCACCCTGTCGGTACACTTACCTGTCGGTCATCTGGCGTCGGTGAGTTTTCTGTCGGAAATCGTCGTTCGGGCATTAGTAGTAGACCCATATATATATATATATATATATATATATATATATGTATATATATATATATATATATATATATATATATATATATATATATATATATATATAGGGTTTTTACATATATAATTATATATATGTAATATAGAATATATATGTAATATAGAATATAGAAATAACCCTGATCTTATCCACTTCCGTCAGCTTAGAAATATGACAAAAAAAGCAATTATTACTGACAAAAAAAACTATTACTGTAGACTCCAACAAACAAACCATAACAACCCCAAACAGTTCTGGTCTTCAATCAATAAACTCCTTTCCCCAGGAACAACCAAAACTCCCACCCCTCTTAATGCTGACCCAGACAACCCCCACCAAACTGCTAATACTTTTAACTCTTTCTTTATTGACTCTATCCAAACCCTAGCCAGACAAATGAACAACAACTATGTCACCCCTCCAAGTAACCCTATGGACCCATCCTATAACTTTACACTACAACCTATCCCCACATCATTTATCCACAGACTTATTAACAAACTTAAACCTTGTACTCCTTCAGCTGACAAGCTCCCATCTCTCTACCTCCAAAGGGCTGCCAAAGTGATTGCATACCCTATATCCATACTCATAAATAGAACAATCCAAGAAGGAACCGTCCCTGAGATCTGGAAAGTTTCCCATATTATTCCATTACATAAAGGGGGTAACTCTATTGATTATTCCAACTACAGACCAATTGCTCTCCTTTCCCCATTAGCAAAACTTATGAAAAAATGTATTCACCGGCAACTCTTACAGCATCTCACTCTGCACAACATAATAGCAAACTGTCAACATGGTTTTAGACCTCATCACAGTACTACCACTGCTGTCTTATCTTTTGTAGAAACCATCAATAAGAATCATAATGACAACCTTCTCTCTTCTGCTCTCTTTATTGACCTCTCCAAAGCATTCGACATGGTCAACCATTCCACCTTAATTTACATACTTGAATCCCTCTCCTTTGACAACCTTGCCACTAAATGGTTTAAATCTTACCTTAGCAACAGACAACAAGCAGTTCTATGGGGAAATCAACTCTCTTCTCTCCTACCCATAAACATTGGTGTCCCTCAGGGCTCCATTCTTGGGCCACTTCTATTCTCCCTTTTCATTAATGATCTCCACTCTGCTATCCCTCAAGCTACCTGCATCCAATACGCAGACGACTCTACCCTTATCTGCTCTGCTTCTTCTCCTTCTGAACTCTGCTCACTTACTCAAAATATCTTCAACTCAGTTGAAACATGGTTCTATAAATGTTCCCTCCTACTAAATGCCAAAAAAACTAAACTTCTTCTCTTTACTCCCACCACCCGATCCCCTTCCTTACACTTCACCATTTCCTCTAATAATACCACGGTTATCACACCCGATCCTACAACAAAACTGTTAGGAATAACCATTGACAATAATCTCTCCTTTGAGCAACACATTAATTACACCATTAAATCAGTCAACAGAAAAATAGGATCCTTATACCGAATTAAACCCTTCCTAACTGAATCTGCTAGAGCCAAGATTGCCCAGTCCCATCTATTGTCAACACTTCTTTATGCTTCACCTATATTTACCAACCTTAAGAAAGCCAACCTTAATAAACTGGCTACATGCTACAATAACATCGCCCGCTTCGCCACTGGCAACCCCTTCAGAACCCACCACTGTATTAACCTGAAACAACTAGGCTGGCTTGAATTCCAAAACCTTCTGCTCATCCCCCAACTGAACATTGCCCACAAAATACTGCACCAGCCTTCAAACACCCCTATACTCTCAGAACTTTTAATCCCATACAATAATCTTAACTCCCTTCGTTCTTCTAGAAAACTTATGGCTAAATTAACAAAGTCCAATAACTCAGCTGGTGACTCTCTTTTTTCTAGCACAGTAGGAAGGAACTGGAATCTACTACCCAGTGACATAACACTAATCTCATCACTGCCCCTCTTCAAACAAAGAATAAAAGAACATTTGAAAAGTCACTGGCTCTGTTCCTGCACTAAACCTGACTAAATTTCTACCCCTCTCTATCTCGTCTCTTCCCCCGCATCTCTCTCCCTCTTCCCTGAACAATTATCTTTTTTTCACTTACCTCTTTTCCTCTTCACTGAAAATTTGTTTAATCCTTCCTTATCCTTTCTTTTTACTTTACTCTTACTTCCCTCCCACTTCTCCTCCCTACTCACCTTTCCCTGATTTTTGCTTCTCTGTAGTTTAGTTTGTTTATAGGTAATGATATTAGTTCCTATTAGTAAATTGTTTTTGCATGCTAATTTTTCTTTTTTGTCTTTACAATTATCCTGGTGTTTTTGTTGTATTACACTTCAAATGTTGTGTGATTTTTTTATATATACTGTGGAGCTTTTCTCCCCAGGCCTCTACTGAAAATGGAAATATATCCAGCTAGACTAGCCCGGTCAACAAATGTAAAATAAAATAAAATAAAATAAATAATATATACATATATATATATATATATATATATATATATATATATATATATATATATATATATATATATATATATATATATATATATATATATATATATATATATATATACATATAGGAATGTGTATAGTATTTCCACATGGGAACAAAATTCTGAACCACTCACTACAACATAACAGACCATAAGCACTGTTAATGGGGGTGGGGGCTCAAATGAGGGATACCTGGTAATTAGTGCTATGTTACCCCCCCCCCTCCACATCCCTAACGGATATGTTGTGCAATCCAATATCCAGCACATGCAGTTCTTGACTTCAGGACCATCCAAAACACAGCAACAATACTTTAACAGTAATCCAAGTCACCTGAAAAATGTCAGGGCAATATCTGTAACATATCATGCAGAAATGTCATTCTACCGTAGGGAATGTACAGTGTGGAAGGCGTTCACATTACAATGGTTCAGATATGCACACACATCTATACATTAACAAATATATATATATATATATACATATAAATATACAAGATATATATACATATATATATATATATATATATATATATATATATATATATATATATATATATATATATATATATATATATATATATATATATATATATATATATATATATATAGGTACATACACATATACACAGACAAAAGGTATTAGTAGCCATCCAGATGTAGAAGTAGTGTGGAAGTACTGGGAGCAAAGTATATCCCTTAGCCACAAGCCCTGTAAGTGGCACCTGTGAAATGTGTAGTGTGGCAACCATTCCCACAAATGAGAATACTTATATTAAACATATACCCACTCACAATTCAAAGGACATGACATGACACACAGGTATGCATACACAAAAAAATGTTATTTGTGTACTATACAATAATATATGCCATTACTTACAGCACATACATTTTGAAATATGTAATCAGTAATGAATGTAAGGCCCACACAAAACAGTAGATGCAAGCAATGTGGATATATAACATACTATGCTGTCCAGGCCAAGGCCTTCAATTAGTACAACAATAGACAAAGGATTTGCCTACAAGATAAGTAACAATCAACAATTACATATGTAGTTCAGCAGCCTCCAATTGCACCCTGTAGTCAAGCCCTAGGGGGGAATGTTTTAGTTGTGGTAATGTCAATGTATCTGTCACATGTATGGACCCTGACCGACATATTTTGTGGGAGTCCACGATATGACTGGAATGATAGCAGGAATGCTAGCAGTAAATAATGATATGCCAATACCTAACAACCCCTAACTGTAACACAGCAGGATAAAGCCTGCCATATATGTGGAGGACAGACACAGGAACACAGGACCATACTTGCAATATTGCTGTTACATACATTGGAAACTGCTGGTGTTACAGGATTTGTTGCAACATACCCTTATGCAGGAATGAGACATCATAAACACAAATGGATGTAGTCATGTACTGATAGCACTCAACAGACAGACTGCCAGTGATATATCTAGGACAAGACCTGTGTGGTGCACAGACAAAACCAAATAGACAATCCACTGGCCATCATGTGGATAGGCCCACAGTTGAGAGCTATGCAGACAGACTGCATTCCATCCTAAAATACTATGTACACAGAAACACTGTAAGACCAGCAATATACAATGCACATAACAACACTACTCACTCTGTCTGTAGGTCTGGAACCTTATACAAATGTGTAGTTGGTCTGTGTCTGCAAGTCCTGCTGTAAGAGGTATTGCAACCTGCTGTCTGTAACACTGCTTTCCACATACAGGAAGGATGTCCTCCATACTGGAAAGGTTAAGGGACAACGCCCACATGAGTCACTATTTTATAGTATTGTGTTGCCATGACAGTGGTTATTCGAAGTACTACACAGCAGGCTGCATGCAGTTAGCAAGTGTTACACACTGATTGGTGTAGAGCCCATCACCTCACCATGTGCGTCACCTATAAAAGCCATGCTGCAATCCATTCAAACCAGCTCAATCACTCCAGTGGAGAGAGAGAGAGAGAGAGAGAGAGAGAGACACAGACACAGACACAGACAAAAAAATACCTTAAACAACAGAAAGCTGTCACAGCTGTCAGAAAAAAAAATTACAGGTATGTAAAACAGATATGTATTTAATTGAATGTAGTATGTGATATAGAATAATAGGATATATGATATGGGATGATTTATATGTGCCACTTGTAGTTGTTCCTGTAATGATGTTCTGCTGAACAACTACTCTGGACAATACTGTCTGTCCCTGTAGGCAGTGGGACATACCTGCCAACTGTGCAGATCAGCAATGAATGACAAAGACGTAAGCTATAATATCTGTGTTTGGTATTTTAGTGTGGGCAATAGCTGGTGGTGGAAGTACTGCTGTCATGATAGACACATGGGTGTCAGATCATACCACTTGCAGGACAGTCATGTTAATGTGTAATGTAGCATGCACAAATGCCCTAGGTGTATAATAGGCTTACCAACAATCTTTCACCATATATACCACCCTAATATTAGTCTGTGTTCACATGTGACACCTGCCTGTGTTGCAGCAAGGCAGAACAGTGCAGCTGTGAATGAAAGAGAGTTACAGAATATGGACCAGATGTCTGTATGCAACCCACATATAGATAAATATCTGTGTGATATATAATTAGACGTGTATGTCTCCAGATATACAGACACTCATATAGATATAGGTATATAAACAACCCACAAGATATATCTACACATATATGTATATGTGTGTGTGTGTGTGTGTGTGTGTGTGTGTGTGTGTGTGTGTGTATATATATATATATATATATATATATATATATATATATATATATAGATAGATAGTGGCATTGACAATGGCATGCAGGTGAAATAGTCTGTAACAGGCCAGCAAAGATAGTATCCCCACAGGGAACATGGCTACAAACACATAGCACAAAGCATGGTACAAACACATAGCACAAAGCGTGGTACAATACAACATATGTCCCAATGGTAGGTAAGCTGTTGACATACCAATTGCATTGTGTGAACGGTTTATTGTAGCTGATATGGTGGGGGTAGACAGAGATGTGTATTAAGAACTATGGTAACCCTGCTGTATGAGTTGCCCAGACCATTTTCCATGTTTACGTCTTCCAGGGAAGATGGCTCACACCAGACTGCCACCATTCAGTGCCGCAGAAACTGATGCAATTGTTGAAGACAAGATACAGCACTACCAACTGCTGTTCAGCTGGACACCCCATGATGAGCAGTGGACCGCCCTCTAGAATGATCTAGTCCACAGGGTCAATGATATCGGCCTGCAGAACCACAGCTATGAGCAGGTCCGGCATCATTGCTCTAACCTGCTTCACCATGTACTTCAGCGTACAGCTGTCATACAGGGGGAACACCTCATAACAGGGGGGGGCATGCCATCCATCCACCCCTCACCCATGTGGAGGAGCTTCTCAGCAGCCTTCTGGCACCTGCCCGCCTGCAGAACCAACAACTGGCAGGGAGCATTGTGGAGGTGGGTTCCACCGACACACCGGCTGAGGAGCGTGCAGGTAAGGCCCCAGGGCATATCAGTAAACCACTCTTGTGTATGCATCCACATCTGTACAGGTACATCATGCATATCTGAAATGTCATATACATAGTCTGTTACTGTGCAGTAGTAATAAACAGTTGTGCATAAGCTGTAGTACTGTGGACTTCTGCTGTTGATGTACCGTAATGCTATACTCATCCTCTATGAATGCCACAGCTGTGGCCACTGACATCAACTTTCTCATACTCTCATGTAGGTCCCTCCAGGATACCACCAAGGCAGCAGCCTATAGCCAGTGAGTATGGTTTATGTTCATGCTTGACAATACACCGGGCATGTAATAGCTATGGGATATTCCATGCACACATCTAACACACCTACCCATATTGCATGCTGTACACGTTCACGTTCTGTTGCCGTGAAATGCATTGTATCACAATAGAGACCATGCTGGGGTATTGGAAGGGTACATCAGACACATGCAAGATAACTAACATCCTGTTATTGTGAAAGGTGTCCACAGGGATGAGAAGTATGGCAGAACGCATGGCCTGCAGTAGGGACATGTGTGAAACAACACCCTCATATGGTGCTACAACTGTAAATATACCTGGATTACAATAGCAACCATTACAGATCGACACTATGTCATAACATAGTACTGTGGTCCACATAATTAGCTGGTAGTAGGCTGTTGCACATAGTGTCCCATTCTTGGGACACTGCAAACTGACACATGTGTAGGCCATAGTTGTCAAGCATCTGCAAAAAGGCTGGAGGTGAGGAGGGTGTGTCATCATGGCACAGCAGTGCACTGCAGCAGGGATCCTATATATACTAAGAATGGCTGTATCTGCACACAATCAGGTTAAGTAACTGTGGCAGATGTAACCCTGACCCCACAGCAATAAAGACAGCAGTCTGTGCAGTCCAAGGGATGTGCACATGAATAGACCTTGCAACCATGCAGAGTTGTGGGACATGTGTAGGGTACCCCCCCATAGCCATGATAATGTCTGCTGGGTTGTCAATGTAATAGTCTTGTATTGGTCATACATGCACCGCTGATGTTGTAATATGTAAAGCAGACATTAGGCATTCACAAATGACATCTGTTCACATATCATCCCAGGTTGCTCTAACACATAGGGGCTGTGAACATTGGAGCTGACATAACTGACACAGTACTATACATGCAGCAATGGTTTGTACACCTGTGAGGTATGGTGCACAGTACAAGGCAGGGTGCAGAAAAGGTCCACAGTAACACTTTGTACATGGGTGCAGTGTTATCAAGGGGAAGGGCTATCACCTACCAACACAGCCCATGCATCACACACATGTATACTGGCTCTAGCATGAAGTCACTATAGTTGCACTGCATGCTGTTGAGTACCATATGTAATGCATGCTGACAGAAGGGTAATGGGAGGACTGTGTGTACAAATGCTGTGCAGCCTCACATGTAGGTGTGTGTGTGTTTGTGGGGGGTTGTTGATTGTATCTGTAAGTGCAATCTGGTGGAGTGGAGTGTGGTTGATGCATGTTAGATGTGTGTGTACATGTGTGTCTGTTTGTGTGGGTGTCCATGTATGCACAGGTGATTGTGGGGTTGATTACATGGCAGAACTTGTCCTTGGGATTGTGCTGTACATGTACATGGAATGACATGTGAGACACCAGGACAACCTGTCTGATATGTGAATACAGGACAGCTGATAGCATAACAATGTCTGTAGCATGGAACATGCATTGGGAGGGAAAGTACACACCAGGTATACACATCATATTGCCAGCAACAAATATATAACTGGCTACTCACGTATGCAGCACTACTAATGCAATGGGAAATTACCAGAGCACACCAGTGAGTGTATCCAGATATTACTGTTGTCCACATGATGGGTTGATTGTGCAGCAGATGTAGCATGGACTGAGCAAGACTGTAGTATGAGACTCCGGTGTTTGACATATGTAGTGAATGTAGCAGCCTCAACCATATGGGTAACACTGGATGACAGCAGTGAGGCCATGTACAACCTACCCCACTCAAGTCAGGGAGGTGATGGAGTAACAGGTCATGTGTTGTGATCACACATGTAGGCATGGAGAGGAATTATATTTTAATGGGTAGTATTAATGAGTGTATGTTAGCAAGTGCCATTCAGGATGGGGAACATATGTAACTGAATGTGGGACTGTCTGTAAATTCAGATACAGGGAGGTAGTAAGGTGGACTGTCAGTGTGTGTGGGTGTACGTGTGTGTGTGTGTGTGTGTGTGTGTGTGTGTGTGTGTGTGTGTGTGTGTGTGTGTGTGTGTGTGTGTGTGTGTGTGTGTGTGTGTGTGTGTGTGTGTGTGTGTGTGTGTGTGTGTGTGTGTGTGTGTAAGTGTGTGTACTGTTATGCAATGCTGTGCAGGTCATAAAGTGTGTGTTTGTTTCCCCTACAGGTGGTGAGGTGGGTCAGGGTCCCTCCTGCATGCAATCTGAGGATGGTGGCCATACAGACATCAATGATAATGATGACGGTACTGTTGAGGCACAGGTGGGGTTGTCAGAGGCCAACACTGCGCCATCATTTGTCATCACCCTCCTAGCTACCCCAAGCCCACACACAGTTACAGTGCCCCTACAAACCCCATCACAAGTGGCCATAGCAGAGGGACAGTTGGCAGTTGGTGCTGGTGACCAGGAAAATGTGGTGTCCATGCCAACTGTGTCAGGTCACAGTCATCATAGCCGATGTCTGGCAGGGCACCACATCTGCAGATGTACTGTGGTGCTCGTGGGAGGTCCACTGGTCATCGTGCCCCTGGCAGAGGCACCACAACTGGTACCAACAGGAGCATGTTTCAGGCCATTATGGAGGCACAGGCACATATGGAAATGTACAACAGACAGGGCCTGAAGCTGCAGAGGGCTGCTTTCTCATCTGTAAGTGACAACATTTATGAACTTGTTGCTGCCTTCCATGAACACACCAAGGTCATAGACAGATGGTGGGGTGAGATGGTGGGCCTCCTCAACTGTGGTATGTCCGTGCTTGAACACGTGGTGGGAGTGGTGTGATGGCCACGTGGACGTAGGCAAGAAACACCAGCAGCTGGTGGTCAATGTGGATGTGTTAGGATGCCAAGCCACTCCTATAGTGGCAGTACCAGCCCCAGCACATCACTGGGGGTGCTGTCCACACCACACCACAGCAGGCCTCATGCACATGGCCCTTGCCAGTCCCAGGCAGGACATGGTTCCAGTGGACATCTGTCATCATCAGGGGAGAGTAGCACCTCAAGGTCTGTACCTGCACATGCCCATGGTACCACTGGCAGGCACAGTCAGTGTGTCCGTGGCCAGAGGTGGTGAACTGCACACCCTGCAAGGTATGGTCTGCAGCTGTCCAACAACACCTGTATAGGGCAGCCACATGGAAGAACTGTGTGCATGCATACCCACACACTATGCAACCACACCTAGGGCAGCCCCATACCGACACACACCACATCACCATGCCCCAATCAGAGAACTAAACCCCTCAACCACACACATGGTGACAAATGCATGGACCACCCTCAGCCTCTGGCAAACCAGCAACACACCCTGTGCATATGATACCTGTGCCACATCCCTGTCATCCATAACATCAATGCAGGGATAGGCTAATATAGTTCTGATGCACATGGTGACTGTAATAGAGTGCTGAAATATACTGCAGTGTAAGATGTTGTCAGGGGTAATGTGTAATGCATACATATCAGGTAGTGTAGCAATGCAGCTATGATGCATTTCAGCTGTTAGTAACACTGATTGATTGTGATCTCCATAATGTTATCCATTTGTGTTGTAGGTGTACATGTGTCTGCAGGAGGATGGTCTGCAGTCATATTCCACAAGGATTATGGCACTGTGGTGACACCATGGCCGTGACATATCCGGTGTACAGTTTCACACATGTCACAGGTTTGTATAACAGTTATTGCCTGTGCCACATTGACAGGTGACCTGCTGGGACATGTATAATCTGCACTCTTATGTCATCCCATCCACATACACACACATCCTTACTTGGCAACACTGTGACTAGACCCCTACCTAGGTATGTAGTGCTACTGAACTATGTCGCTTTCATTGCACACATCACACCTCATTTAGGGTGAGGTGTGTACCAGGTTACGTTACATGCAGAACATCCACAGACATGTACAATATGGTAATGGGGGATTTAATGTTTGTATATACATAATGTGTCATACCATTATATACACATTGATAGACACATAACAGGCAGACACACATCTTAGAGGCCTGGGCTTATTGTTGCTAACTAACTAGTCTGTGTGGCCAATGTGTTACAGGTAGGCTGCACACAGCACATGCGTAACTGGGCTGTATCCTGTTTTCAGTTACCTGTATGGTTGATGGTGACAGTGGTCAGCAGAAAGTGGTACGTGGGACATATACCGGGTGTACCATGGTGAATGACAGTGTACACAGCACCCACATTCCCAACACACTGGAACCCATTATGATACTCTGACATACCCACTATCACACATTGCCCATGATGGCAATACAACACATTGTTTATCACAACAGTGGTACCACAGGGATATACATGTAATGCACATGCCACAGGCATAGTAGGGTGTTGCATTGCAATGCCTCACCTATGGGCAGTGACAACACTATCTGTACTACTGTGTGGCAATGTGTAGTGTAATAGGAGTATGTGGTCTCAGAATAGTTTACCCTACAGATATGCAGACATGCACATATACACACACTTGCCAGACCTCAATGGGTTTCCCATGCCTATCGACCCATTTGCACAACACTGTTGTGCTGGTACTGCAAGGCACATGTATCTGTTAGGCAGAGGAGTGTAACAGGGTGCATGTCATGTCCAATACAGCAGTGGCCACATCTGACCATGGCAATGGGAGTGGAGGTGGTTGTGAAGGCTGTCATGGAATTCCCAACTACAGGTGTACTAACACACAAACAATGCTATCCTCAGTAATGCACACGTACATGTGTCAATACTGTGGTGCATTGCTGCAGGTGGTCATAGCTGTGTATCTGGCTATTGTCCATGGAGGGATTGGATGTGTAGGGGGTATGTGTACATTGGTATCATGCCAGCTGCCATGTGCCAGCAGGTGATCTATCAGTAGACACCACATTAGTGACTGGCATGGTGAGAGTGACATACATCAGCCAAACCTCTGGGTGCCTTCTGTGCATGGCCACTAAGATGATCCAGCTGACATGTATGCAACATGTATTACAACACATGGTTAGTGTCTGTGATGGAGACCTGTACCCAAGCATATTCAGTTGACTGTGGTAGTGTAGTGTAGGTTCCTATGGCATGTGGCTCATACAGGGTGTTGTCTCCTATATATGACAGGTTGTACACAGATGGCCAGACATGTCAGTGTCAATCAACCATATGTCGTCTATACGTATCCCAGCTGGATACCTGCCATCTGCACATCTGCAGAAGGACTGACAGACACCAGTTTAGTGAGCAGCTATGCAGTAGGATGAATGTGTCAACAGATGGATGTTTGACAACAATATGTATGCCATTACTACATGTTGTAAGCCCTCATTAACATGTGCTGTACAGACGGTACTCTATAGTTACATTCCACATGTCTGATTATTATCCAGTAGGTGATATATATGATGAAACAGCCCACACTCCATGAACACGACAGTAAGCCCTCAGAGTCCAGCTATGCCCACAGGTGTGCTTGTTGTCAGTAGTAACTCTACCCTTCCCTGGGACAGCACTGCTGACAGTAGTAATGCCATGTTACACTACATGCCACTATGACAGCACATACCCTGGGTTGCTACCCCTGCATGTCACACATTCACATGGATAACAGTGCTGTGCAGGTCTCATATACTTGTGTGTCCCTGATATGACACTCAATACCCTTTGCTACCATAATGACAGCACATGGATGCATGTACTGTACATGGAATTACATACACATATTACAGATGTCATTTCCCAGGGTTTCACATAGCATTTGCATGTTACGCAGAGATAGCCTCTGTGTAGACGATATGCCACAGAGTATAGCTGGAGGATTTCTAGACGGTCACCATAGGCCATCTATTTTAGGCCCGTGATTCTTATAGTGAGGTATTTCCACTGTTTTCCCAGCTGTCGCAGCTGTCTTGCGAGGTACATACCAAACTGGGCATTGTACTCTATACTGGATGTAATGAGGGATGAATACAGTGGGACAATTACCCCATTTTTTCTGGATGTAAAACCCTCAGTGATGAGGTGTGCCACATAGAAGGATTTCCTTACTGTTGTGGCAATGTGGTTAATGAAGGTGAGACCACTGCCGACTTGTGTCCCTATGTCTGTCAGCACACTTTTGCTGTTTAGTGTACTGCCACCTATGTGGTAATTCATGGGTACATGGTGTTTCCAAAGGGATAACTATACATTACTTGGCATTAAGCTTGAGCCCATGGCTCTGGCACCAAGCATCTGTTTCTGTAAAGCCATGCTGTAGAATATCCACATAATTTGGGGATGCAATAATGGCTCACAGTCATCTGTGAACTTTGTTAGCCAGAGTTCCGTAGTGTTGGCCTGTACTTCAGGGAAGTAGATGCCAAACAAGAGCTGTCCCAGGAACGACCCTGAGGAACTCCAATTGCCACTTGTCTGGAGCAGGGATTGGACATGGCTACTTTTACAGTCTGGGTTCCATCAGTAAGTGAGTTGGCAACCCATCAAGTGATGCAGATGCTTATCACCAGCTTCATAAGTTTAACCATGTCTCTAGAGTGGGGGATGTTGTCGAAGGCCTTGACCACATCCAGATAGGTTGTGTGGACTGCCTTACCCTCTTCCACAGTTCAGGAGACTGAATCAAAATAGTCAATCAGGTTCAGGAGACAAGATCGGCCCATCATGAGCCCAACCTGGGTGGGGTCCAGTGTTTGCTGGTTGCCAATGTCTTTGTTTATAAGTTGCATGATAATGCATTCCATGCCCTAGCAGATCAGGCTCATCAGACTGATGGGATGGTAGTTCCCGGGATCCAAGGTGAATTCCCCCTTGTGGAGTGTTATAACTGTAGCTGTGCACCACTCAGTGGGATAGAAGCCTAAGGCACTTAGATGAGATTCAGGTTTATTTTGTAGTTCATGTAGTACACAGCCCAGGATGTCATCTGGTCCCATGAATGCTGTATTCCTAGCAGTGGATACAGCGGTTCCCACCTGTGTAGCCATGATTACTGGAATTTGGCAATCTTTTGGTACTAAGATGGGCCCATTAGGGGGTGAGAGGAGGGTGAATGTGGCACTAAATCGATCTGCCCGGATATTGGCAAGTTCCTTGGAAACAGTATATTTAATGCCATTCTATTGTAGCTCAGAGCAGTTCTGAGCATTGCCGTTTAGATCCTAGACATAACTATAGAATGCCTTGTGGTTGTCTTTGGAATCTATGGCAATTATATTTATATAACAAAACAAGCTGTGGTGGATTTTGAGGGATATCAGCTTCTTACTGAGGCTGATAAGGGAGCAGTTTGCATTTCTGGATTATCCCTTTTTCTGCAACAGTTTCTTCCTTCTGTTGTATAGTTTGTTCATGGCAGTGGAGCACAAGATTGGCTTCCTTTTTTGGAGGGCAGTGTCTCAGTTCTATTTGGGATGGCACAATTCATGTACGAGTGGATGTGTTCATACAGTGCTTTAGTGTAGGATTCACCAGTTGCACTTTCAGCTCCCATCTCCATGGGTGTCATGAGGTTTGTCACTTCTGACTTGAGTAGCATGGCATTGGCTTTGGAGAGGGTTTTTATGGAGGTTTCCTTACTGGCAGGTGGGGGTGGGATGTCAACGGTGATTACCTTATGGTCAGACCTGACCTATGAGGGGTTGACCACTGGTGTGGAGCATCTTACTCCCGTGTTGGTAATGACCAGGTCTAGGATATTGGAGACCCTGGTTGGACAATGGCTTAGTTGATCTAGGGGGTTGGAATGTATGACTTCCAGGAACCACTGGTAAAGGGTGGTGCTACACGAGTTGTTTTCCCAGTTAATGGCAGAGTAGTTGGAATCACCCAGTATTATGGTGTTTGGTTGTATCTTAATATTGTCCAGTATGTTTATAATGGTGTGGTGAGAACCTTGGGCCATGGAGGGGGATCTGTAGCAAGCTACAGTTTGTATTGCAGTCTTACTTAGTGCTAGTTGCATCTGGAAATTCTCAGATGCATTGTGTTGGAAACTAGGCTGGAGGTGAGAATGACCTTGGTGAATATGGACACTCCTCCACCTGTAGTGTTGTGGTCTTGGGTTGTTGTCCGACATGTATAATAAGGGTTGCAGCCAGGTATTACAGGTGTGCTCTCTGGAGCATTGGACCAGGTCCCAGTTACTGCACAGATATCAATGTTCCCCATTTGTAGGTGTGCCTCAAGAGAGTGCATTTGTAGGTTTAGACTTTTAGCACTGAGTCACATTAATGTCAGTTTTGCATGCTTGTATCTGTTACAGTGGTGGTTTTGTCCCTTGAACCTTGACTAGATAAGGCACTATGGGGGTGCCAAGAGCTGCAGCCAGTAACCTGAATCCCAGGGGCAACAGATGCAGACCATCTCTGGCAAAGCACCGTGGTTTGTACATCATTTCATCCCAGGCAGACAGATACTGGGTCCCCTTTGAATGACATCAGATGCTTAGCCACTTGTTGAAGTCATTGGCTGTGTATATGTATATGTGTGAGTGTTTATATGTATATATATATATATATATATATATATATATATATATATATATATATATATATATATATATATATGCACATATATATCTCCATATACATATGTGGATATGTATATGTCCATATATGTATGTGGATATGTATATGTGTATATATCTACATAGATATGTGATTATATGTGTACACATATATGTTTACCATATGTCCAGAACATGGAGTAGAGTCCTACCTCAGTACCAATAGTCCCAACCCTGTAGTGCAAGGGGATGTCATGGATGTATTGAGGGTATATATGTAAACTGTTGCTACTGTCATAGGGGTGTCTTAACAGACATGTTGGTTGTGGGAGGTCACATCTGCTGTAGACATGTGCACCATTGCCTACAGACAGACAGACATCCTAGGGGCAGCACAGTACATTCCCACTGCTAGCACAGTAATGATCCTGTGGACTACAGCAGGGATATGACCACTATATGTGGACAGTCTGGCACTCTGTGGTCAGTCCAGAAGTGTACACATGTCCACTTCTTGCGAGACATGTGGACCATTCCTCCCAATGTGGATGTTACTAGCCATGTAAATGGGTATATCATGACAATACTGGGGTACATATGCCCACACAGTGTATGCACGCACATACGCCAGTCTGTCCAGACACATAATACTTGGTGGTGCTGAATTCACATGGCCACATAGTACCCGGTAGATAATGACTTACATCTGTACAGCATACCACTGCTTTGTCAGAAATACACAACAGTTATGCTGGCCTGGCAGCAGTATGTCTTGCAAATAAGTGGACATAACAGCACACTGGGTATTTACAGTAGGCTGCTAGGCATGTCACAAAGCACTGGGCAAACTACAGGCAGACTGCCACAACACTGGAATACATATTGTATGTGGGAATACACATGTACCTGTGATTATAGTGGGCTCGACATGCAGGTCACAGCACAGCATAGCAGACACCTGTGAGAAAATGCATACCCACAGCCAATGTCAATGCAGCCACAGCCACATATGATACACAAACTTAACACTGGAGCAGCATGTAACATCAGATAGAACAGGACAGATAACAATGGCATCTACCACAGTCTGTACAGACCCCATGGTTCGTAAGTGCAATACACATGCAGTTGTCAATCATCCTAACTCAGGGGTCTGCAACCTGCGGTTCTGGAGTCACATGTGTCTCTTCAACCCTGTTGTAGTGGCTCCTTGTACCTCTGAGAATAATGGACACTCTACCACACAACACACACACACACACACACACACACACACACACACACACACACACACACACACACACACACACACACACACACACACACACACACACACACACACACACGCACACACAGAGAGATCAAGCAATCCCAGCACAGGAACACAATTATGGACATATGTTAGGTATTGTTCTTATACACTTAGTTATATTATATTTAGTTTAACTACATATGAAACCATATATGCTCTATCTTCATTGTAGGAGTCAGATAGCTGTTGTGCCTCCCGATTAATTTAGTTCAATGGGTGAGGGGTCAGGAATGGCTCTTTGGATAGTGAAGGCTGAAGACCCCTGCCCTATGTACACAGACCACTGTACTGTACACACAAACATAGAATGTCCAAATAATGTCCTCAGAAACAGCTCCTACTACACACAACATGTCCAGCAGTCTGTTATCTGACTGGCTTGTTATCAGGTATGATGTCAATAACTAATGGTGTACAGACCATATGCACATATATATGTGGGCTTCATTTGCACAACACACGTGTGCACCTCTGCAGTCTAGACATCAGTGTATGTAACAGTGAGGACTACCAGTAGTAAGCTGCCTTAAGGTATGCGGATGTACATTACCATACATTTCACCTTGTGAACATTGCTGACCTACTGCTTACTGCCATCAGTGTGATTGTGATGGTTTCAGTTATGCATTGTTATGTGACAGATACCACCCATAGTGTCAACCCAGGTCTTTTCCCACTAGGGATTGCGTGCAGAGTGTATTTAGAGGCCGCTGGGCTATACAGCTGCATTACATACAGCGGATTGCTTGCTATGCTGTGGCCAAGTCTGTCTTTCCTGTTGTACTACTTGAAGGCCTTGGCATGGACAGCAACAGAAGTGATGTTTTTGGATTACTGTAATAAATGATCTGTTTGAGTGTTGCATTACTCTGCTTGTATGTATGTCAAAGCATAATCAGCTATATGACATGGCATATACATCTGTAATAGTACAAAACTGAACCTTTTCTATGTATACAAATCTGTGTTTTGTGTTACATCCTTTGACTTCTCTGTGGGTATATGTTTCAGGCAACAATTGTCTGTGGTATGGGTGACTCATACACTGTCCATCAGATGAGGTTGCAACTGTAGGGATACTGGCTGTTCAGTATGGTGTGCAACCTCTGATTATGTATCTTCCTAGACATACCTCTGTGTGTGTATGTGTAGTCACATATATATACCTATATATATATATATATATATATATATATATATATATATATATATATAAAATATATGTGTGTGTGTGTGTGTGTGTGTGTGTGTGTGTGTGTGTGTGTGTGTGTGTGTGTGTGTGTGTGTGTGTGTGTATATATGAGTATCTGCATACATGTGTCTGTGTATATGTATCATAGGACTGTTTATTGCTTACACATTGTACATTCACTATGGTAGCCAGACTGCACTGCATGATATGTTATCAATACCAGCCTGACATAATACAGGTGGGATGGCTTACTGTTAAAATCTTGTGTCCATGTAGTATCAGGTCCTAGTTATGGCATTTGCAACAGTTGGTATTGTACTGCAGGGGGGATAGCAATAAGTGTAAGGCATATGTTGCTTGAGCCCCCTCACCCCCATTAACAGTGTGTGTGTTCATATATGTCTTTGTTATGCTCTCTATTATATCTATACATATATATTTGTATATACATATCTATATCTCTCTCTCTCTCTCTCTCTATATATATATATATATATATATATATATATATATATATATATATACATACACACACACACACACACACACACACACATACATACATCTAGATGTTAAAGTACATTTTATGTACTGTTGAATGATTCTGCTGGATGATATGTTTCTGAAAACATCATATTTATATATATCTGTCATGGCTTAGAGGTAATTCACTTTGTTTATGGTTCAAAGGGTCCTGGGCTCGAGCCTTGCAGAGGCTGTTTGTTTTGTTGCTGGGCAGAACACCAGCTGTTGGATACAGAGTGATTAAGGTACTTTAAAGCAGTTGTAAGCAGGTTTGCGTGGAGCTAAACACTGCTAACGTCCGGTTACAGTGTCTTACACTCAGCTTCTATATTGCTTAACCTGTGTAGGTAGTGCATACCCCCACGCAAACCCGCTTACAACTGCTCAAAAGTGCCTTAATCACTCTGTATCCAACGGGCTGTGTTCTGCCCAGCAATAAAATAAACAGCTCCTGCAAGGCTCGAAGCCAGGACGCTGCATAACACAGACAAAGTGATTTACCACTAAGCCATGCCAGATAAAAATAAATCCGATGTTTTCAGAAACATATTATCCAGTCCAGTCATGCAACAGTACAGAGAATGTATACCAACATCTAGATCTATGTGTGGTAAATATATTAATATTTAAACAGATACAACATATCTATATATGTGTATATATATATATATATATATATATATATATTTCTAAAACTATATACATATATATCAATATATATGAACATATATACATGCAAATGCCTACATCGACACATATATCTGTCTACACCTATATGTCTACATATACACAGCAAGTTACATATGTGTAAGCAAGATATATATCTATGTAGATAGTTATATATATGTTAGCATTTATATATATATATATATATATATATATATATATATATATATAGTCATACATCTGTAGATAGAAATGGCAGATTAGCAAACACACATATATCCACATGCAGCGTTAATGGGGTTGAGAGGCCCCACACACTATACGTCTTGTACGAATAGGCATCCCCCCCACAGCCAAACCCATCCACCCTGCAATACACTACCAAGTGTTGCATATCCCATAACCAGGACCTGACACGACATCAGCACAAGATGTTAACAGTATTACATTCCACCTGTATGATGTTAGGTTAGTATTGGTACCATATCATGCAGTACAGTCTGCCTCTCATAGGAAATGTAATATGTGGAAGCCATCAACATCCCCAGGATAAAGATACACAGAATACATAGACACAGATATGCAGATACAGATATGTATATATATATATATATATATATATATATATATATATATATATATATATATATATACATATATACACACACACACACATATATACGTATATAGATAAACATGTGACTACACATACACACACAGATATTTGTACATTAAGATACATATGTAGAAGGTGCACACAATATGGAACTGCCACTATGCCTAAAGCTAACACCTGAACAATTGGACACTGTATGGGCCACCCATATAAATGACAATTGTTGCCTATAACATATACCCACAGAGAGGTCATAGGAAAAACAACACACACAGGATTGCAGAAATTGAAAACCTTTAATTGTGTACTATTACAGTTCTATATGCCATGTCACATAGCTGTTCAGACACTGACAACCATATAAACAGAGTAATGCAGCTGTGAAACAGTTACACTAATACAGTAGTCTGGAAAGGTTCACAGCTGTTGCTGTCCAGGCCAAGCCCTTCAAATTGTACAATAGTGAAGACAGACTGGACCACAGGATACCAAACAATCAACAGTATGTAATGCAGGTGTATAGTTCAACAGCCTCTATGTACACTCTGTAGAAATTCAGTAGGTGGTAAAGATGTCATGTGACCAAATGGGTTGTAACTGTTACATAACAAGGCATAACTGACACCATCACGAGCACACTGACAAAAGAACAGTCTGTATGGCAGGAGGCAGTAGGCTTGCGTTAACCAAATTCATGTAAGCAATGTAAATATAGGTGAAGTATATGGTACTGTACATCCAGGTACCTTAAGGCAGCGCACCCCTGATACCCCGACATTTTGTAACAGCCTAGGTCATTCATGGTGCTCCCCCCTTGACTCAGTAATACAGGGCCATATACCACTGTTACATAAACTGGCCTCTGGAGTGTATAAGGGCACACATGTATTGTGTAGGTGACGCCCACACATATATGGCCCCAGCCCCACTGTATGTGTGTGGGATACAACAGCAGTGAACTGATGGCAGCAATGGCAGTGTAATATACTCACAGTGCACTACAGAACAACCCTCGACAGTATGACATATGTTCAAAGCTTGGTATGTAGGTGGATGACAGAGGCTGGAACACAGGCACATATGTGGAAAACTGTTGCCATACACTAAGCAAGTTGTTGGTGTTACAGGGAATTGAGGTTAGAAACAGAAATGGATGTAGCCATGTACTGATAGCACTCAACACACACACACACACACAAACTGCCAGTGTAATATCTGACACAGGACCTGTGTGGTATACAGACAAAACATGATAGGCATACCACTGGCCAGCAAGAGGATAGGCCTACAGTTGTGAGTTAAGGTAAACTAGTATGTACACACACACCCTGTAATACCAATACTATACAAAGCATAACACAACTCTACTCATAGTCTGTCTGTAGTTCTGGAACCTCCTACAAATATGTAGCTGGCCTGAGTGTGCCAATTCTCCTGTAAGAGGTATTGTTACCTGCTGTCTGTAACACTGATGCCCGCACACAGGAAGGATGTCAATCACACAGGAAATGTAAAGGGACCACACCCACATGATGTAGGGATTTATAGTGGGTGGTTGCCATGACAGTGGTAATTGGAAGTACTACACATGTGTAATCATATATATATATATATATATATATATATATATATATATATATATGGCTATCTTGATAAGTATATGTACATATATTTCCACCATGTCCTGGACATGGAGTGTAGCCCTACCCCAGCCCCTATAGTCCAAAAGTCATAGTTCAAGGGGATCTGGACATGGAGTGTAGCCCTACCCCAGCCCCTATAGTCCCAAAGTCGTATTGCAAGGGGATGTCAGGTATATATAGCAGGTATATTAGTAGACTATGGGATTGTCTTTACAGACATGGTGTGTGTGGAAGGTCACATCTGCTTATAATATTTTTGCCATTGGCTCCGGCAGACATCCTAAGGACGTCATTGTAAAGTACCACTGCTAGCACGTAATGCCCCTGTGGACTGCAGCAGAGATATTGGCCAATATATGCAGAAATTCTGGCACACTCTGTACAGTCCAGAGGTATACACATAAGGCCTTAGTGCAAAACATATGTACCATGCCTGACAATATGGATGTAGACAGCCATGTAGATGGGCATAACACATAACGACTGGTATACATTTGCCACCATAGGTTATGCATGCACACACCCCTGTCTGACCTGACACATAATGACTGCTGGTACAGGGGTGCCATGGCCACATACTACCCATGAGATATTGACATACATCTGTACAGCATCCCACTGCTCTGTCTGACATACATGACTTTTAAGGGAGGCCTGGCAGCAGTACATCTAGCAAGTATCTGCACATGACATCTCACTGAGTAAGTACACTAAGCTGCTAGGCATGTAATGATGCACTGTGCAGGCTACAGGCAGACTGTCTCAACACTGGCCTACATCTCCTATGGGGGAATGCACATGTACCTGCATATAAATCAGGCTCAACAGGCATGTCACAGCACAGGGTAAGATACACCTGTGTGAAACTGCATAGCCACAACTAATGTGAACACAGCCACAGCCACATATGGGAATCTAGCATAATATTACAGTATATGGACTATCTGTTCTACACCATCCTCATATGTGTCATACACAGACTGACCCTACATATACTGGGCTGCTACACAGTTTGGTCTGATGGCTGTCTGTGGTATGGGACATGTGTGTGTGTATGGCCTTACAAACATGTACGCCAATACAGTACCATACAGTGGAGCAGCATGTAACATCATTTAGGAGGGGAACAAAAACAATGACATCTACCACAGTCTGTACACAGGCTGAAGTACATATTAACAATACACACACTGTCGACATTCACCATAAGTACACAGACCTCAGTACTGTACAAACATCCACAGAATGTCCAGGTTATGTCAAGAAATATAACCCCTACTGTACATGACATGAGTAGCAGTCTGATATATCACTGGCTTGTTATCAGATATGATGACATTAATTATGGTGTACAGCACATATGTACCACATCATGCACAACATATGTACAAAGGTTGACAGAGGTGTGGCTGGAAGCACATACACAGGGCCGATATTGACATGTTGCTGTGATAACTTCATAAATTTACTGTTGTAATGGGGAGTGTTGCAACATATGTCCTATGAGGGATATGAAGTCAGTAACTGTCATGGCTTTCACCATCTACAGACTGCAATCATCACACTACCTTCTGCAGTCCACAGATAGATGCTCCGTGGGTAACACATGAAACCAAAGGCACAACACTGGCCAGTCTGCAGATGATCCTGCAGATGGGGATTCCTCATAAACATGGAACTGACATGGCAGGTATTGCAACATGTACGACAGCCATATCCACACACACCCTGTTAAACCAACATTACTCCAAATGCAGTATAGCAGCACTTACAGTCTGTAGTCAGGTCAGGCACATCCCCCTCCTGTTTGTTGCCCTGTTTCCACAGTGTATGTTGTTAGATGTAAATCCCCAATCCATTTGAGATGCTGTTTGCCAAACAACAGATCTAGTTCCTGCTCACAGTGAATGAAAAGGGCCAACACCACCATGATGTTCCTAGATATTAGACTGTGTTTCCATGCAATTGGTTATGAGAATGTTACCACAGCTGTTCCACATGCAATCAGCTAGGGGAGGCTGCAATTCATGCAGAGACCATCAGCTGATCATGAGCATCACTTAAAATACACATGCTGCTGCCTAAGAAAAGTAGGTGTAGGTCTCTACATCCACCAGAGAGGGAGTGGGAGAGGCAGACAGAGGTGAAGACCTGTCAGGGAGGGGTAGGAGAGTAAAACAGAAGCATGTTTGCATCACACACCTACCAGCACAGGGTATCAAACCCATGACAACTATGCAGTGTTATCACAGTTTGATGCAGTTATTGGATGCACCACATGGGTTACCTACTGTTGAGCACTCAGAACGTATATGAGATGGTGAATGACATCTGCAACAGGGATACGGTAGCTATATGGTAGGTGATGTACATGTGCCTGTCCGCATGAACAGGTGCCAGCATCAACACAGCCACACTCTCACAGGGATGCACACACACTGACACACTTGGCAGGGCTAGGAGTACAACTCATCAGTAGTGGGATTGCCACAACACATCACTGTGCAGGTATCACAGGCACAACATGGGTCATACAGAGTTTGTATGGGCAAAGGGTATGAGGAGGTGTCTGACATTAGACAGCATGCTTCAATATGCCCATGGGGGTTGTAGTGAGTGTGGATGTGAACATATGCACCATACAACACACACACAAACACACAGGGTGCCAGTACTGACATGCATGCGTGCATGTCTGCACGGGTGTGTGGTGGTCGACTGTGCCAGTAGGCTATACAAGGGTAGGTGATGGGTATACCTTGGTGTCAGACAACATGACAATGGTCTGCATTGTGGCTCAGAGCTGTAGTTTCTACATTTGCCCACACAGGTGGGTATTTTATCCCCCATCCAGTCACCTGGGTGACTATTGTGTGTGGCCAATGCTATGCATTGCTTGCCATGTATGTGTTCCTTAGTCCATGACATGGACGGTGTCTGGGATGTGCACACCTCCCACATACATGTACAGCGACATGTGGAACTGTACCTGGGGTGTTTGGCCCATGTTGTGAAGACAGATTATCATCAGATGTGCCAGTCTTGCCCACCTGTGGCGAGAACTGGTAATGGGCAGCAGGTTTACCCTGCACCTTCATTGACAGCATGCTAACAGCATTCCCTGGTTTCAGTGGCATCTGTCCATACAGGGCATGTTGTCAGGCATGGTATGTCTGTTGTGGGTCACATGTGATGGCACCACAGGTGGTGCAGGTGTCTATTGACGAACATGGGGGAGGTGCACTGTCTGCATGTACTTGCATATTAGACAGATGGACAGGGTGACATGCCCTCTGTAGCCCACTGCTATCACTCCTTAGTTACTATCAGTGGCCAATATGCAGTGTATTTACACATATTGGTTGTTGCCTAGGCATGTGTGTGTGTATGAGACATGGGTTGAGAGTGTGCTCTGGGTAACACTGGGGTTGCTAACTGTGATTGCCTGGCATTGATGTCACATGTATGGGTATGGCTTTACACCCCAGCATCTCAGGTATTTCACATTTGTTATCCCTGTATGGCGGACATTGTAATATATAGTAGGGCCACCATATAAGAAATATGCAAAACCCACTCCACACTGGCCACACACTCACACTTGTCATGTCTGGGTGTAGAACCCCTACCTAACTAGTTTATTACACTACAGCACCACACAGTTATTTTACACACCACAGACACTACTGGAGTACTTCTTCCCCAAAGCTGTATTTCACAATGAATGACATCAGCAGGATTGCCAAAGTAGGGCATTTGAAATGTACTGTTAGTGACTAGCCTAAAATGCATTGCTCCCCACACAGTGAGTGACACACACACACAAAACATCCAAAACTGACATATGTGGGTATAGAACCTCTAACAGAAGTCTATATCACACTACAGCATGGAGCTGTTATAGGAGACACCATGGGAATTACTCAAGACCTCCTGCCCCAAAGGTGTATTTCACAATGAATGACATCAGCAGGATTGCCAAAGTAGGGCATTTGAAATGTACTGCAAGTGACTAGCCTAAAATGCATTGCTCGCTACACAAACAGTGACACACACACAAAACAGCCAGAACCAACATGTGGGAGTATAGAACCCCTAACAGAGGTCTATATCACTCTGCAACATAGACCTGCTCTAGGGCACACCACAGGGATTACTAGAAAGCTCCTTCCCCAAAGGTGTCTTTAACAATGAATGCCATCAGCAGGTATTGTCAATGTAGGCCATTTGAAATGTTCTGTGTTTGAATTGCCTAAAATGCATTGCTCCCTACACTGACAGTGACACACACAAAACATCCACAACTGACATGTGTGGGTACAGAACCCCTAACTGAGATATATATCACACTACAGCATGGAGCTGTTATAGGACACACCATGAGGATTACTAGAGAATACCTTCCCCAAAGGTGTATTTCACAATGAATGACATCAGCAGAATTGCCAAAGTAGGATATTTGAAATGTACTGCAAGTGACTAGCCTAAAATGCATTGTTCCCTACACAGACAGTGACACACATACAAAACTTCCACCACCAGTATGTGTGGGTATAGAACCCCTAACAGATGTCTATATCACACTACTGAATGGAGCTGTTATAGGACACACCACAGGGGTTACTAAAGAATTCCTTCGCCAAAGGTGTATTTAACAATGAATGACATCAGCAGGATTGCCAAAGTAGGCCATTTGAAATGTTCTGTGTGTGACTAGCCTAAAATGCATTGCTCCCTACGCATACACAAAATATCCACAACCGACATGTGCAGGTATAGAACCCCCTAACGGAGAGTCTATATCACACTACAGCATGGAGCTGTTATAGGACACACCATGGGGATTACGAGAGAATTTTATCCCCAAAGGTGTATTTCACAATGAATGACATCAGCAGGATTGCCAAAGTAGAGCATTTGAAATGTACTGCAAGTGACTAGCCTAAAATGCATTGCTCCCTACACAGACAGTGACACACACACACAAAACATCCACAACCAACATGTGTGGGTATAGAAACTCTAACAGAGATCTATACCACACTACAGCATGGAGCTGTTATAGGATGCACCATGGGGATTACTAGAGAACTCCTTCCCCTAAGGTATATTTCACAATGAATGACATCAGCAGGATTGCCAAAGTAGGGTATTTGAAATGTACTGTTAGTGACTAGCCTATAATGCATTGCTCCCCACACAGTGAGTGACACACACACACAAAACATCCAAAACTGACATATGTGGGTATAGAACCTCTAACAGAAGTCTATATCACACTACAGCATGGAGCTGTTATAGGAGACACCATGGGAATTACTCAAGAACTCCTGCCCCAAAGGTGTATTTCACAATGAATGACATCAGCAGGATTGCCAAAGTAGGGCATTTGAAATGTACTGCAAGTGACTAGCCTAAAATGCATTGCTCCCTACACAAACAGTGACACACACACAAAACATCCAGAACCAACATGTGGGGGTATAGAACCCCTTACAGAGGTCTATATCACTCTGCAACATAGACCTGCTCTAGGGAACACCACAGGGATTACTAGAAAGCTCTTTCCCCAAAGGTGTCTTTAACAATGAATGCCATCAGCAGGTATTGTCAATGTAGGCCATTTGAAATGTTCTGTGTTTGAATTGCCTAAAATGCATTGCTCCCTACACTGACAGCGAGAGATGCAACTATACGGCCAAACTGGAGGCTGAGCTCTCTCAACATAGGACTGGCAAGACCAGTCAGGAGGAGAAGGTTACCACACACACTATAGACCCAGTCTCACATAGTACCATCACAACCTCAAATCATACACATAAAACACACAAAGACATACTTGGCGGCTCTGATCAAAAATCTACCAAAACAGCAGAGGCCACCAAAGCAGACACCCAAACAACCACCACCTCAGAACACAACACCTGCAACACATAGACCTCACAGTCAGAGTGTCAAACAGTCACAGCCCTTAAGGCCAAACACAATGCCAGACACACTAGTCATTGGTGACTCCATAGTCAGACACACTGACGACCCGCTCACCAGACTGAGTAAGGAGAAGGTCACAGTAAGCTGCCTGTCGGGCTAGAATCCGCCACATAACGCAAGCACTCAGGTCTCTCAACAGCAGGTACAAATATGACTCAGTCATTGTCCACGCTGGTGTAAACGACCTGAGACGCACTCCTTGGACTACATGAAAAGAGACATTGAGGAGCTCTCTGATTATGTAGCCCAGGCAGGTATGACCCTGACCTTGAGCAGTATCCTACCTTCACCAAGAATGATGCCACAATACAGAGATAAGATGATCAGCTTTAACAATTGGCTTAAACTCTGGTGTCATTCAAAGGGGATCCAATGTCTGTCTGCCTGGGATGACATGCTGGACAAGCCACGCTGCTTCCAGAAGGGACGGCTTGCACCTGTCACCCTGGGATTCCGGATATTGGCAAAGGCTCTTGCCACCCCATAGTGCCTTTTTAGGCAAGGCTCAAATTCTAAACCTACCACCCTAGAACACAAAAAGGAAAAAAACTAAGGGTAATGCTGCTCAATGCCAGAAGTCTAAATCTCAAAATGCACGACTCGAGGCCCTTCTCAGTATGGAGAACATCGATGTCTGTGCAGAGACAGAAACCTGGTTCAAGGCTCCTGAGAGCACCCCAGCACTATCAGGTTTTACCTCTTATCATGCGTTCCGGACCCAAAATCCGGACAATACCAAGAAAGGAGGGGGTATCCATATTCATCAAAGACACCCACACCTCAAGACTGGTGGCAACGCACGATGCATCGGAGACCATCCAGGTGCAATTAACCATAGGCAAGACTGCTCTGCAAATTGTAGCATGTTACAGGCCACCCTCACAAACTCAGGAACCTCACATGGCCTTCCTGAAAACACTAGAGGGGATAAATGTATCACCAAACACCATCATACTAGGTGACTTCAATTACCCTAATATAGACTGGGAACACTACTCAAGCCCAAACACCCTAGCCCAAAAGTTCCTGGAATTCATAAACTCAAATGCCATGGAACAACTAGTCACCATCCCCACAAGAGGAGAAAACATACTTGATCTCATCATCACGAACATGGGAGCACAATGTTCAACACCGAAGTATACCCCTCACTGGTGAGATCAGATCACAAACTAATCTCGCTGGAGGTCCTCATCCCACCCCCACCTGAAATAAAAAGACCACAGTAAAGAACTTCTCGAAGCCGACTTCACACTTCTAAAGACTAGTGTGGTCTCCTTTAAGGCCCCGAGCCGACGGAAAACAGTACTCAAGCCGCTGAATCACTTACAAATGCCTTCTACCAGCACCTGCAGGACTGCATGGATAAGGCAATCCCAAGCAAAACAAAGACTCTTTGTACCAAAGGCAAGCGTCCACTCTGGTGGACCCCAGCCATAAACAAACTCTACAACAAAAGGAGGAAGCTACTACAAGATAGAGCAAAATCCTTAAAAGGTAAGACACCCTTGATCACTATAAGTAAAAACTAAGAGCTCTCATAAAATCATCCAAAGCAAATTTTGAGAGAAAAATAGCTAAAGACTCAAAAGACAATCATAAGGCCTTCTTTAGCTATGTTAGAAACCTGGGAGGAAACTCCCAGATATGCTCAGAACTAGTTCAAAATGATGTGAAGATTACTGATCCTACAGACATTGCCAACATACTGGCTGACAGGTTCAGTGCAAACTTCTCCCCCCCAAAAGGAGAGATATCTATACCAAGCGATTGCAGCCCCTAAACATCTCCAACGCCCAAGTGAGAACTGCTCTCCAAAGCAAAAACACAGCATCCATGGGACCTGATGGTGTCCCGCTGTGTGCTCCACGAACTCAACGAGGAATTAAACCCACAGCTAGGACAGCTGTTTAATCATAGTCTTACCTCTGGATACGTACCCAGGAGTGGTGCACTGCAACTGTGGTCCCACTTCACAAAGGCGGTGCCTCCACCGACCCTGGAAATTACCGCCCATTAGCTTGACAAGCCTTATCTGCAAAGCCATGGAGAGGATCATAATGGACCTCATAAATAAAGACATAGGAATTTGCAGACTTTGGATCCATCCCAGTTTGGCTTTGTCAAAGGCAGATCATGCCTTCTAAACTTGGTTGACTTTTTCAAACAGTCACCAAAGCCATTGATGAGGGAAAGGCAGTCCATACAGCCTACCTCGATCTGGTGAAGGCCTTTGATACAATACCCCACTGGTATCATTGAAAAACTCATCAGCTTAAATGTTAACCCATACATCACAAGATGGGTTGCAAACTGGCTGAGTGACAGAACCCACAGGGTCAGAGTTGCTGGCGCCATGTCAGACTCAAAGCCTGTCACAAGTGGTGTACCACAGGGCTCAGTCCTGGGCCCACTCTTGTTTGGCATCTACTTTTCCAAGTACAAGCAAACACAGGAGGGTTATGGCTGACAAAGTTTGCAGATGACTGCAAACTGGGCCATAGTAGAAAACACATCTGACACAGATATCCTTCAGAAGGGTCTCACAGAAATGGATAACTGGTGCCAGAGCCATGGCCTAAAGTTAAATGCCAAAAAATGCATAGTCATACCCTACGGGATAACAAGGTTACCCCTAGCTACCAAATAGGTGGCAATCCACTGAGTACAGAAGAAGTTATCAGGGACCTGGGGACCCAGGTTGATAGTAGTCTGTCATTCGACACCCATGTAGCTAAAGTAGTTAGGAAGACCTTCTACATTGCCCACCTTATCATGAAGGGATTCTCATCTAGATCAAGGGAGGTCATAGTCTCCCTATACTCATCACTCATCAGACCAATGATTGAGTACAATGCCCCATTCGGAATGTATCTGACCCGACACTTGCAGCAGCTGGAGAGGCCACAAAAGTTCCTCACCAAAAGGATAAAGGGTCTCAAACATCTGTCCTATGCTGCCCGACTGAAAGAACTCCAGCTCTATTCAGTCGCACCGCTTGCTCAGAGGTGACCTTTGCCTAACATACAAGGCCATGTCAAACCCAGATTTGATGAATATGCTTCACCTCAAAAATCTAGATCCGTCAGAGCCACAAGGGCGGAGACTTAAACCTCGACACGGCTATTAATAGGACGTGCTGGAGGGATAGATTCATCACCCAAAGACTCCCTATGCTGTGGAATAAAATCCCGGTATATGTGAGGCAGAGCACCTCGCTGGCCTTGTTCAAGAGAAATCTTGACCAATGGATGGGAGATCGCAGATATACCCCAGGGATTACCTCAGTGTCACTGCTCAACAGAGGCACAGCAAAATAATGGGTATAGTTCCCCATACTAAAGGGGTGGCGTAAGCCACAAAACTATGGGCTAGGCTTGTAAATGCCCTCGGGCAGATAGCCTAGTATGAACCTATGAACCTATGAACCTATGACAGTGACACACACAAAACATCCATAACTGACATGTGTGGGTACAGAACCCCTAACAGAGATATATATCACACTACAGCATGGAGCTGTTATAGGACACACCATGAGGATTACTAGAGAATGCCTTCCCCAAAGGTGTATTTCATAATGAATGACATCAGCAGAATTGCCAAAGTAGGGTATTTGAAATGTACTGCAAGTGACTAGCCTAAAATGCATTGTTCCCTACACAGACAGTGACACACATACAAAACTTCCACCACCAGTATGTGTGGGTATAGAACCCCTAACAGATGTCTATATCACACTACTGAATGGAGCTGTTATAGGACACACCACAGGGGTTACTAAAGAACTCCTTCACCAAAGGTGTATTTAACAATGAATGACATCAGCAGGATTGCCAAAGTAGGCCATTTGAAATGTTTTGTGTGTGACTAGCCTAAAATGCATTGCTCCCTACGCATACACAAAATATCCATAACCAACATGTGCGGGTATAGAACCCCCTAACAGAGAGTCTATATCACACTACAGCATGGAGCTGTTATAGGACACACCATGGGGATTACGAGAGAATTTTATCCCCAAAGGTGTATTTCACAATGAATGACATCAGCAGGATTGCCAAAGTAGAGCATTTGAAATGTACTGCAAGTGACTAGCCTAAAATGCATTGCTCCCTACACAGACAGTGACACACACACACACAAAACATCCACAACCAACATGTGTGGGTATAGAAACTCTAACAGAGATCTATACCACACTACAGCATGGAGCTGTTATAGGATGCACCATGGGGATTACTAGAGAACTCCTTCCCCTAAGGTATATTTCACAATGAATGACATCAGCAGGATTGCCAAAGTAGGCCATTTGAAATGTACTGAGTGTGACTAGCCTATAATGCATTGCTTTGTAGACAGACATTGAAACACACACAAAACATCCAGAGCTGCCATGGGTGGGGATGGAATTCTACCACAGTTCTACACCACACTACAGCAGCACGCAGCTACAGGATGCACTACAGAGATTACAGGGATGCAGACTTCCCAGAGGTGTATTTCTAGGTGGGTGACATCAGCAGACTTGCCAAAGTTGAGTATATGAATTGTAAGGAGTGTGAGTACCCTAAAAGCATTGCTCTCTACACAGTCAGAGAAAAACAGACATACACACATGCAAAGTCGCCAAATCTGGGATTAGAACTCCTACAGTAGTGCGCAGTTACAGGATGCGCTATGGAGATCACTGGGCTACAAGCTTCCCAGAGGTGTAATTCTAGGTGGGTGACATCAGCAGCCTTGCCAAAGTTAAGTATATGAATTGTAAGGAGCGTGAGTACCCTAAAAAGCATTGCTTTCTACACAGACAAACACGCACACTCAGTTGCCAAGTGTGGGGTTAGAATTCCTACCTACCTACTTTATCACACTACAGCAATACACAGTTAAAGAACACGCTATGGAGATTAATGGGCTACAATCTTCCCAGAGGTATATTACTAGGTGGGTGACATCAGCAGCCTTGTCAAAGTTGATTATATGACTTTAAGGAGTGTGAGTAGCCTAAAAAGCATTGTTCTCTACACAGACAGACATGCACACATTTGCCAAGTGTGGGGTTAGAAGTCCTACTTTACTAGTTTTTCACATGACAGCAGTAAGCAGTTATGGGATGCGCCACGGAGATTACTGGGCTACAACTCTCCCAAAGGTGTATTTCACATTGGATGACCTCAGCAGGCTTGTCATAGTAGGGCTACGGGGAGGGCGGTGTGTGCATGGGCCATTCATCTAGGGGTTGACACGCCATATACGGGCACACATGGGGTCATATGTCATAGGTACATGTATACAGCTACTAGATGACTACTTCCTTGTACAGTCATGTTGCACAGCTGGCACATGCACCACATAGTCTGTAATGCTGACAGATACTGGTGGCTAGTATCTGCAGTGAGTGACATCTGCACCTCATGTGTTTGGGGCCCTTTGGCTGTGTGCTGGGTGTGACAGGCCAGGATGGCTCCTTGTCACGGTCACCCTCTTCCACATATCTATGTCCATCTATCTTTGGCTTATTATAGTGTGTTGTCCTTACATATGTTTGTACTCCTATCCACTGTGTGTGCAAGGCATGAGTGGTGCATACTGACAAGTGTCTGCACTAACAACTGCAACTGCCAGATATGTCTGATCCACTGGTGCTTGCAGACATTCATGTGTTTGTGTGTGAGCATGCCCAGTATGACCTTTCAGTATGTTGCTGACTAACATTGCCTTCATTTCTCTAAGTGTGTGAGCATGCCCAGTATGGCCGTCTGTATTGCATGTGTGGATCAAGTCCAGGTAGTTTGTACTGCTGTGCTGATCTTTGTATTGTGCACCGACAGGTAGCATGCTGTGTCTGCAGTGTATCCATTATTTCTGCATAGCGGAGGGGCACCTGACTGTTTCTACATTTCTACACAGGTTTGGGGGGGCACACCTGACTGTTACTATATTTATATGTGGGATGGGGGGCACACCTGACTATTTCTACATTTCTACACAGGATTGGGGGGGGTCACACCTGACTGTTACTTTATTTCTATGTAGGATGGGGGAAGGGCACACCTGACTATTTCTACATTTCTACACAGGATTGGGGGGCACACCTGACTGTTACTATATGTCTACATAGGATGGGGGAGGGCACACCTGACACTTGTACACATTTGCTAGGACTGTACTGGTATGTCGGGTACACCATTTCAGTCAGTAGTCTTACCTATCCTGCTGGCTAGAGGCATACCAGTGTACTACAGATCTTAGCTTTTAATTACCTACATATTAGTTTCTGACTTCCTAGCCTTCACAACTGACATCCCACTGCCAGGCCTGCTGTAGTCTGTCTGTGTAGGCCTGGGAGGAGGTTACCCATAGGCCACATTCAGAGGCCAAAATACAGCATTTGTTTGTGTTTGTCTACACCTGTCCTGCTGGCTGTGACTGTTGTTAGGTATGTGACCCCCCCCCCGAGCTGACATGTGTGAGTCACTTACTTTGTGGGTGTCCCAGTATTGAGGGTGGTGCTGCAGGGCTGTCTATGTCAGATGTACATAGTATACTCCCTACACATGGTTAGGCACAGGTATTGTAATATTTTGCATTCCTTTTACTGTATGTGCGAGTCAGAGAGAGGTGTTATTCCCTGGGTCCCTCCTGTGTCAGCATATGTGCTATGTGTTGCCTCTTTGCCAAGGCCAGGGCATACTGGGCATGCCTCCTTCTGCCTACTGGGGCAGGCTCAGGCTGTTCCTCCTCCCTGTCACTCTGTGCCTGTGCAGGCCTTGTCAATGGTGGGGGGCTATGTGGCCCTGCCCCATGCTGTTCCTGCTGCAGCTGTTTCCCCAGGATCATATTGTGTAGCATGGCACATACAAGGACAATTTGGGTACATGTAGCTGGTGAGTACTGCATGGCTCCACTGGATGTGTCCAGGCACTGGAACCATAACTTGAGCATTCCAAACACATGCTCTATTATGACCCTGTGTGTGGCCGCATGTGGCGTGTCACCCCTACATGAATGGGTTATGGCCCATGCACACACCACCCACCCCATAGCACTACTATAACAAGCCTGCTGAGGTCATCCAATGTGAAATACACCTTTGGGAGACTTGTAGCCCAGTAATCTCTATGGTGCATCCCATAACTGCGTACTGCTGCAGTGGGATAAGCTAGTTAGGTAGAAGTTCTTACCCCAGACTTGCTACCTGTGTGAGTGTGTGTCAGTGTTTGTGTGCGTGTCTGACTGTGTAGACAGCAGTGCCTTTTAGGCTACTCACACTCCTTACAATTCATATACCCACCTTTGGCAAGGCTGCTGATGTCACCCACCTAGAAATACTCCTCTGTGAAGGCTGTAGCACAGTAATCTCTGCAGTGCATCCTGTAACTGCGTACTGCTGTAGTGTGATAAAGTAGTTAGCTAGGAGGTCAAACCCCAGACTTGGCAACTGTGCATGAGTGAGTCTGTGTGTGCGTGTCTGTCTGTCTCTGACTGTGTAGACAGCTATGCCTTTTAGGCTACTCACACCCCTTACAATTCACATACCCAATTTTGGCAAGGCTGCTGATGTCACCCACCTAGAAATACACCTTTGGGAAGACTGTAGTCCAGTAATCTCTGTAGCACACCCCATAACTGCATGCTGCTGTAGTGTAATAAACTAGTTAGGTAGGAGTTCTAACCCCAGACCTGGTAACTGTGTGTGTCAGTTTGTGTGCATGTCTGACTGTGTAGAAAGCAATGTTTTTAGGGTACACACACCCCTTATGATACATATACCCACCTTTTGCAAGGCTGATGATGTCACCCACCTAGAAATACACCTCTGGGAAGAATGCAGCCCAGTAATCTCCGTAGTACATTCCATAACTGCATAATGCTGTAGTGTGATAAACTAGTTAGGAAAGAGTTCTAACCCCAGACCTGCAAACTGTATGTTTGTATGCATATCTGACTGTGTATAGAGCAATGCCTTTTTAGGCTACTCACACCCCTTACAATTCACATACCCAACTTTGGCAAGGCTGCTGATGTCACCCACCTAGAAATACACCTCCGGGAAGGCTGTAGCCCAGTCATCCCATAACTGCATACCGCTGTAGTGTGAAACTAGTTAGGTAGGAGTTCTAACCCCAAACCTGGCAACTGTGTGTGTTTGTGTGCACACCTGACTGTGTAGAGAGCAATGCTTTTTAGGGTACTCACACCTCTTACGATTCATATACCAACCTTTGGCAAGGCTGCTGATGTCACCCACCTGGAAATACATCTCTGGGAAGGCTGTAACTCAGTAATCTCCATAGCAAATCCTGTAACTGCATATGGCTATAGTGTGATAAAAGAGTTAGGCAGGAGTTCTTATGCCAGACCTGCCAACTGTGTGTTTTTGTGTATGTCTGTGTAGAGGGCAATGCTTTTTAGGCTACTCACACACCTTACAATTAACATACCCAACTTTGGCAAGGATGCTGATGTCACCCACCTAGAAATACACCTCTGGGAAGGCTGTAGCCCAGTGATCTCCATAGCACATCCCATAACTGCATACTGCTATAGTGTGATAAACTAGTTAGGTAGGAATTCCAACCCCAAACCAGGTAACTGTGTGTGTACGTGTGCATGTCTGACTGTGTAGAGAGCAATGCTTTTTAGGCTACTCACACCCCTTATGATTCAAATACCCATGTTTGGCAAATCTGCCAATGTCACCCACCTAAAAATGCACCTCTCAGAAGGGCATAGCCAGTAATCTCCCTAGCACATCCCATAACTGTGTATGGCTATAGTGTGATAAAAGTTAGGTGGGAGTTCTAACCCCAGACCTGGCAACTGTGTGTGTGTGTGTGTGTGTGTGTGTGTGTGTGTGTGTGTGTTTGTTTGTTTGTGTGCATCTCTGACTGTGTAGAGAGCAATGCTTTTTAGGCTACTCACACCCTTTATAATTCACATACCCAACTTTGGCAAGGCTGCTGATGTCACGCACTTAAAAATACACCTCTGGGAAAATCATACCCCGGTAATCTCTGTGGTGCATCCTGTAACTGTGTACTGCTGTAGTGTAAATTAGCACCGTGGTAGGGTTCCATCCCCACCCGTGGCAGTTCTGGATGTATTGTGTGTGTCACTGTCTGTTTAGGGAGCAATACATTTTAGGCTAGTCACTTGCAGTACATTTCAAATGCCCTACTTTGGCAATCCTGCAGATGTCATTCATTGTGAAATACACCTTTGGTGAAGGAGCTCTCTAGTAATCCGTGTGGTGTATCCTATAACAGCTCCATGTGGTTGTGCGATATAGACCTCCATTAGGGGTTCTATACCCACACATCTCAGTTGTGGATGTTTTGTGTGCCTCACTGTCTGTGTCGGGAGCAGTGCATTGTAGGCTAGTCACCGCAATCAATTTCAAATGCCCTATTTTGGCAATCCTGCTGATGTCAGTCATTGTGAAATACACTTTGTTTAAGAAGTACTCCAGTAATGTCTGCGGCTTGTACTATAACTGCATAGTGCTGTAGTGTAATAAACTAGTTAGGTAGGGGTTCAACTCCCAAACATGACAGGTGTGTTTGTAACCTGTATCCTTTGTAGAGTTGGTTGTGACTGTGTGGCCAATGTGGAGTGGGTTTTGCATATTTCTTATATTGCGCCACTACTATATATCATAATGTCCACTGTACAGGGATAACAGATGTGAAATGGCTGAGAGGCTGGGGTGCAAAGCCATATCCATACATGTGACATTGAGGCCAGGCAATCACAGTTAGCAAACCCAGTATTACCCAGAGTACACTCTCAACTCATGTGTCATACACACACACATGCCTAGGTAACAGCCAATATGTGGGTAGTACACTGCATATTGGCCACTGATAGTAACTATATAGTGACAGCAGTGGGCTACAGAGGGCATGTCACCCTGTCCATCTGTCCAATATGCATGTATGTGTAGACAGTGCACCTCCCCTATGCTCCCCAACGGACACCTGCACTACCTGCAGTACCATCACACGTGACCCACAACTGACATAACAAGCCTGACAACATTCCCTGTATGAACAGATGCCACTGACACCAGGGAATACTGTTAGCATGCTCTCAATGTAGGTGCAGGGTAAATCTGCTGGCCATTACCAGTTTCTGCCACAGGTGGGCAGGACTGGCACATCTGATGATAATCTGTGTTCACAACATGGGCCGAACACCCCAGGTACAGTTCCACATGTCACTGTACATGCATGTGGGAGGTGTGCACACCTCAGACATCGTCCATGTCATGGACTAAGGGACACATACATGGCAAGTGATGCACAGCATTGGCCACACACAATAATCCCCCAGGTGACCGGATGGGGGGATACAATACCCACCTGTGTGGGCAAATGCAGACACTACATCCCTGAGCCACAATGCAGACCATCATCATTTGGCCTGATGCCAAGGTACACCCATCACCTAGCCTTGGACAGCCATCTGCCCAGTCGACCACCACACACCCGTGCAGACATGCACCCATGCATGTCAGTACTGGCACCCTGTGTGTTTGTGTGTGTGATGCATGCTGCGTATGTTCACATCCACACTCCCTACAACCCCCATGGGCATACTGCAGCATGCTGTCTGATATCAGACACCTACTCATACCTTTTGCCCATACAGCCCCCATATGACCTGTGTGGTGTATGTGATACCTGCACAGTGATGTGATGTGGCAATCCCACTACCGATGAGTTGTACTCCTGGCCCTGCCAAGTGTCTCAATGTGTGTGTATCCCTATGAGAGTGTGGCTGTGTTGATGCTGGCAGTTGTTCATGCAAACAGGCATGTGTACGTCACCTACCATATAGCTACTGTATCCATGTTGCAGATGTCACTCACCATCACATATATGTTCTGAGTGCGCCACAACCGATAACCTATATGGCGCATCCAATAACTACAGCGAACTAAGATAGCACTACATAGCTGTCAGGGGTTTGATACCCAGTACTGGTAGGTGTGTGACCCAAACATGCTTCAGTTTTACCCTCCCACCCCTCCCTGACATGTCTTACCCTCTGTCTGCCTCTCCCAACCCCTCTGTGGTGGATGTGGAGACCTACATCTGCCTTGCTTAGGCAGCATCATGTGTATTTTAAGTGATGCTCATGATCAGCTATTGGCCTCTGCATGAATTGCAGCACACCCCTAGTTGATTGCATGTGAAACAGCTGTGGTAACATTCCCATAGCCAATTGCTTGGAAACACACTCCAATATCTAGGAACATCATGGTGGTGTTGGCCTTTTCATCCACTGTGAGCTAGAACTAGCTCTGTCGTGTGGCAAACAGCATCTCAGATGAATTGGGGTTCCCCTCTAATAAGATACACTGTGGAAACAGTGCAACAAACATGAGGGGGATGTGCCTGACCTGACTACAGACTGTAAGTGCTGCTATACTGCATTTGGAGTAATGTTGGTTTAACAGTGTTTGTGTGGATATGGCTGTCATACATGTCTCACTACCTGCCATGTCAGTTCCATGTTTATGAGGAATACCCATCTGCAGGGCCATCTGCAGACTGGGAAGTGTTGTGTCCTTGGTTTCATGTGTCACTCACGGAGCATCTAGCTGTGGACTGCAGAAGGCAGTGTGAGGATTGCAGTCTGTAGATGGTGAAAGCTGTGATAGCCATTGACATCATATCCATCATAGGACATATGTTGCAACAAACCCTGTAACAACAGTAAATGTATGTGGTTATCACAGCAACATGTCAATATTGGCCCTGTGTATGTGCTTCCAGCCACACCTCTGTCAACCTTTGTACATATGTCGTGCATGTAGTGGTGCATATATGCTGTACACCATAATTAGTGTCATCATATCTGAGAACAAGCCAGTGATATATCCGACTGCTACACATGTTATGTACAGAAGGGGTTACATTTCATGACATTACCTGGACATTCTGTGGATGTTTGTACAGTACTGAGGTCTGTGTACCTATGGTGAATGTCGACAGAGTGTGTGTGTTGTTAATATGTACCTTAGCCTGTGTACAGACTGTGGCAGATGTCATTGTTCTAGTTCCCCTCCTATCAGATGTTACATGCTGCTCCACTGTATGGTACTGTATTGGTGTACCTGTTTGTAGGGCCATACACACATGTATCCCATACCACAGTCAGCCATCAAACCAAACTGTGTAGCAGGCCAGTATATGTAGGGTCAGTCTGTGAGTGGCAGTTATGAGGATGGTGTAGAACAGATAGTCCATATACTATAGTATCATGCTAGCTAACCATATGTGGTTGTGGCTGTGTTCACATTGGTTGTGGTAATGCACTTTCACACAGGTGTATCTTACCCTGTGCTGTGACATGACTGTTGAACCTGCTTTATATGCAGGTACATGTGCATTCCTCCATAGGAGATGTAGGCCAGTGTTGAGCCAGTCTGCCTGCAGCCTGCACAGTGCAGTGTTACATGCCTAGCAGCTTGGCGTACTTACCCAGTGGGATGTCATGTGCAGATACTTGCCAGATGTACCACTGCTGGGCCTCCTTTAACAGTCATGTATGTCAGACAGGGCAATGGGATGCAGTGCAGATTTATGTCAATATCTAGTGGGTAGTATGTGGCCATGACACCCCTGTACCAGTGGTCATAATGTGTCAGGCCAGACGGGGGGGGGGTGTGAATGCATAACTTATGGTGGACATAATATACTAGTCGTTATGTTTTATACCCATTTACATGGCCGTCTACATCCATATTGTCAGGCATGGTACACATGTGTAGCACTAAGGGCTTATGTGTATACCTCTGGACTGTACAGAGTGTGTCTGACTTTCCACATATATTGGCCAATATCCCTGCTGCAGTCCACAGCTGCATTATGTGCTAGCAGCGGTACTGTACAATGATGTCCTTAGGATGTCTGTCAGTAGCCAATGACACACATGTTATAAGCAGATGTGACCTCCCACACACACCATGTCTGTGAAGACATTCCCAATGACAGTAGCAATAGTCTACTAGTATACCTGCTATACATAACTCACATCCCATTCAACTATTACATTGGGATAATAGGGGCTGGGGTTGGACTACACTTCATGTCCAGGACATATGGTGGAAATATATGTACATATCCTTATTCAGATAGCCAGATATATATGATTACACATGTGTACTACTCCCAGTTAACACTGTCATGTCAACCACCTACTATAAATCCCCACATTATGTGTGCATGGTCCCTTTACATGTCTTGTGTGATGGACATCCATCCTGTGTGTGGGCAGCAGTGCTATCGACAGCATGTAGCAATACCCCTTACAGGAGAACCGGCACACTCAGGGCAGCCACATATTTGTAGGAGGATCAGGAACTACAGACAGACTATGAGCAGAACTGTGTTATGCTTTGTATAGTACTGGTGTTACAGGGTGTAAGTGCATATACTAGTTTACCTTGGAATGCAATCTGTCTGCATAGCACACAACTGTGGGCCTATCCTCATGCTGGCCAGAGCTATGCCTGTCATGTCTTGTCTGTCCACCACACAGGTCCTGTGTCAGATATTACACTGGCAGTGTGTGTGTTGAGTGTTATTGATACATGGCTACATACATGTCTGTTTCTAACCTCAATTCCCTGACTAAGGGTATGTTACAGACCATCCTGTAACACCAGCACCTTGCTTAGTATATGGCAACAGTTGTCCACATATGTGCCTGTATTCCAGCCTCTGTCCATCACCTACATACCAAGCTTTGCACATATGTCATGCTGTCGGTGGTTGTTCTGTAGTGGGCTGTGAGTATATAATACTGCCATTGCTGCCATCAGTCCACTGCTGTTGTATCCCCCACACATACGGTGGGTCTGGGGCCATATATGTGTGGGCATCACCTACACAATACATGTGTGCCCTTATGCACTCCAGAGGCCAGTGTATGTAACAGTGGAATATGGCCCTGTATTATTGAGTCTAGGAGGAGCACCATAAATGACCTAGGCTGTTACAAAATGAGGGGTTAGCAGGGCTGAGCTGTATTAAGGTATCTGGATGTACAGTACCATATACTTCACCTATTTATACGTTACTGACATGGATCTGGTTAATGCAGGACTACTGCCCCTTGCCATACAAACTGCTCTGTTTGTCGGTGTGCTTGTGATGGTGTCAGTTATGCCATGTTATGTAGCAGTTACAACCCATGTGGTCACATGATGTCTTTACCACCTACTGAGCTTGTGCAGTGTGTAGATAGAGGCTGCTGAACTATACACCTGCATTACATACTGTTGATTGTCTGGTATCCTGTGGCCCAGTTTGTCTTCCCTATTGTACAATGTGAAGGGCTTGGCCTGGACAGCAACAGTTGTGAACCTTTCCAGACTACTGTATTATTGGTTCACAGTTGCACTACTCTGTTTATATAGTTGTCAGTGTCTGAACAGCTATATGACATGACATATAGAACTGTAAAAGTACATGATTAAAGGTTTCCATGTCTGTAAACCTGTGGGCGGTGTTTTTCCTATGACCTCTCTGTGGGTATACGTTGCAGGCAACGATTGTCATTTGTATGGGTGGCCCATACAGTGTCCAGTCGTTCAGGGATTTACTGTAGGCATAGTGGCTGTTCCATATTGTGTGCACCTTCTACTTATTTATCTTACTGTATATATAACTGAGTGTGTATGTGTAGTCACATGTATATCTATATATATATATATGTATATTTATATAAATATATATACCTGTATCTGTATATCTGTGTCTGTGTATCTGTATCCTGGGGATGTTGATGGCTTCCACATATTTATTTCCCATGGGAGCCAGACTGTACTGCATCATATGTTACCAATACCAGCCTGACATCATACAGGTGGGATGTAGTGCTGGTAACATCATGTGCCCATGTTGTGTCAGGTCTTGGTTATGGGATCTGCAACACTTGGTAGTGTATTGCAGGATGGATGTGTTTGGCTGGGGGGGGTACCTATTCGTACAAGACGTATAGTGTGTGGGGCCTCTCAACTCCATTAACGGTGCATGAGGACATAAGTGTCATTTGTTAATCTGCCATTGCTACCTACAGATTTATGGCCATATATACCTGTATATATATATATATATATATATATATATATATATATATATATATATATATATATATATATATCTGCTAACATATATATAACTACGTCTGTATATACCTACATAGATATATATCTGCGTACACATATGTAACTTGCTGTGTATATGTAGACATATAGGTGTAGATACATATATGTGTCGATGTAGGCATTTGCATGTATATATGTTTACATATATTGATATATATATATATATATATATATATATATATATAAATATATATATATATATATATATATATATATATATATATATATATATATATATATATATATATATATATATATATATATATATGGATCTACCTGACTAGATCGAAACTTCATAACACCGACAAGCACTTCACCGACACCACATAATCGACAGTTCACAAACACGACACCACATACACTCAACACATCATAACAACAAACAAAACAAATCCCCTATCCAAAATCTACACACACAACACAAGCACACCAAAATCCTTACAAACCAACACTAACCCTTACATACACAACTATCTACAACCCTAACCGAAACCCTAACTCTAAGGTCCGTCACTATCGCACACTCACCTAACCCGCGCCCTAACCCTAACTCACTTAACCCGCCCCTAACCCAAAAAATATCACTACTGCACCCTTACCTAACCCGCGCCCTAACCCTAACTCACTTATCCCACCCCTATCCCTACAGACCGCCAACATCGCACACTTACCTTACTCGCACCCTTACCTAACCCGCACCCTAACCCTAACTCACTTATCCCACCCCTACCCCTACAGACCGTTAGCATCGCACACTTACCTTACTCGCACCCTAACGGCCGTCACTACCGCATACTTACACATCCTTTCCCCATCTCAGTGTTCTCAGTGTCGGTGTCTTCCTCCGTCGGTCTTCTGCCTTGTCGATCTTCTGGCGCTTTGTCGGTGTTATGACGTTTTGATCTATTCAGGTAGATCCATATATATATATATATATATATATATATATATATATATATATATATATATGTTGTATCTGTTTAGATATTACTATATGTACAAAGACATACATCTGGATGTTGGTATACATTCTCTGGACTGTTGCATGACTGGACTGGATGATATGTTTCTGAAAATATCGGATGTGTTTGTATTTGGCATGGTTTAGTGGTACATCACCTTGTCTATGGTGTGTAGTGTTCTGGGTTTGAGACCTGCAGGAGCTGTTTATTTTGTTGCCATTGGATACAGTGTGATGAAGGCATTTTTGAGTAGTTGTACGGAGTTTTGCACGGAGGTGAGCACTGCCATTCCTGATCCCTCACCCAGCAGTGTAATGTCACAAGGGGGGGCACAACAGCTATCTGACTCCTACAATGAAGGTAGCAGAGCATATGCAGTTCCATATATAGCTATACTACATATAATATAACCAAGTGTATAACAACAATACCTAACATATGTCCATACCCGTGTTCCTGTGTTGGGATGGCTGGGTCTGTGTGCGTGTGTGTGAGTGTGTGTGTGTGTGTGTGTGTGTGTGTGTGTGTGTGTGTGCTGTGCGGTAGTGTGTCCATTAATCCTCACAGGTACAAGGACCCACACTAACTGGCAGGGTGTGCAGTTCACTGCCTCTGGCCACGGACACACTGACTGTGCCTGCCAGGGGTTCCATGGGCACATGCAGGTACAGACCTTGAGGTGCTATTCTCCCCTGAATATGACAGATGTCCACTGGAACCATGTCCTGCCTGGGACTGGCCAGGGCCACGCTTGCTGTGGTGTGGTGTGGACAGTACTCCCATTGGTGTGCTGGGGTTGGTACTGCCACTACGGGAGCAGCTTTGCATCCTGGCATGTCCACATTGACCTCCAGCTGCTGGTGTTTCTAGCCTATGTCCACATGGTCGTCGCACTACTCCCACCACACATTCAAGCACAGACATACCACAGTCGAGGAGGCCCACCATCTCATCCCACCATCTATCCATGACCTTGGTCAGCTCATGGAGGGCAACAGCAAGTTCAAGGAGGTTGCCCCTTACCAATGAGAAAGCAGACCTCTGCAGCCTCAGGCCCTGTCTGGTGTACATTTCCATATGTTCCTGTGCTTCCATTATGGCCTGAAACATGCTCCTGGTGGTACCAGTTGTGGCGCCTCTGTCAAGGACATGATGACCTGCAGCCCTCCCACAAGTACCATGGTACATCCACCGATGTGGTGCCCTGCCAGACATCTGGCTATGCCGACTGTGACCCGACACAGTTGGCATGGACACCACACTTTCCTGGTCACTGCCACCAACCACCAACTGTCCCTCTGTTATGGCCACATGTGATGGGGTTTGTAGGGGCACTGTAACAGTGTATGGTCTTGGGGTGGTTAGGAGGGTGATGACACATGTTGGTGCAGTGTCAGCCTCTGACAACCCCACCTGTGGCTCAACTGTACCATCATCATCATCGGTGTCTGTATGGACACCTTCCTCAGTTTGCATGCAGGAGGAACCCTGACCCACCTTGCCACCTGTGGGGGAAAAAATACACACTTTAAGACCTATACAGCATTGCATAACACTCACACACACTCACACACACCTCACACTGACAGTCCACCTTACTACCTCCCTTTCCCTGGGTTAACAGACAGTCCCACATTCGGTTACATATGTTCCCCATCCTGCATGGCACTTGCTAACATACATTCATTACTACTACCCATTAACATATCATTCCTCTGCATGCCTACATGTGTGATCACAACACCTGACATGTTACTCCATCACCTCCCTGACTTGGGTGGAGTAGGTTGTACATGGCCTCACTGCTGTCATCCCGTATTACCCTGTGTATATCCAGTCATGATGTACATGGCCCCTATATGGTTGGGGCTGCTACATTCACTACATATGTCACACACCGGAGACGCATGCTACAGTCTTGCTCAGTCTATGCCACATCTGCTGCACAAGTAACCCATCATGTGGACAACAGTAATACCTGGGTACACTCACTGATGTGCTCTGGTAATTCCCCATTGCATTAGTAGTGCTGCATATGTGGGTAGCCAGTTATCTATCTGCTGCTGGCAATATGATGTGTATACCTGGTATGTACTTTCCCTCCCAGAAGTACTGCCATGTGATCAATCCCACACTATCGCCTGTGCATACGTGGACACCCACACAAACATCCACACATGTACACACATATCTGACATGCATCGACCAAACTCCACTCCACCAGATTGCACTTACAGACACAATCAACACACAAACACACACACACACACACACACACACACACACACACACACACGCACACACACGCACACACACACACTCCTACATACACACAGTCCTCCCGTTACCCTTCTGTCAGCATGCATTATATATGGTGCTCAACAGCATGCAGTGCAACTATAGTAACTTTATGCTAGTGGCAGTATACATGTGTGTGATGTATGGGCTGTGTTGGCAGGTGATGGCCCTTCCCCTTGTTAACACTGCACCCATATACAAAATGTTACTGTGGACCTGTTCTGCACCCTGCCTTGTACTGTGCACCATACCTCACAGGTGTAGAAACCATTGCTGCATATGTAGTACTGTGTCATTTATGTCAGCTCCAATGCTCACAGCCCCTATGTGTTATAGCAACTAGTTGAATATTTCAATCAGACCACAGAATTCCTTGAATTTACATACAATTTGATGAGAAAGAAATAGCATATTTAGATGTACTATTAGTTAAAAATAATATCGACAAAAGATATGAAGCAAAAATTTATAGAAAGCCATCTTATTCTAATACATTCCTCCACTTTTCGAGTGCACATCCCTTCCACCAGAAAAAGTCGGTGGTAAAGGGACAACTTGTGAGGGCGGCATGAATGGTTACAAAGGAGGATGATTTTGTATTTGAATGTCATTTATTAAGACAAATGTTTGTCAAAAGAGCATATCCTGTTGACCTACTAGAAAACATCATAACTGAAGTAGCAGGAAAAAGATCTAAGGGAATATATAAACCCATACTTGGAAATAACAGAGTAGAAAATGCTATTACAACTTTAGGAAATTGCAGTACCACAGAAATTTTTCAGGAAATAGCTTCAAACAATGATCGAACTATTAACGCATTTTATCAGACCATTAATTTTGTAGTTACATTTAATATGGATTTCCAGTATATAAGAAATAGTGTATGTAAGAACTGGAATATTATTACACAAGATAAGGATTTATTGGAGAAAATTCACTACAAGAAGGGACAAAAATTTTAAGAATTTGTTTGAAAGTACACAAAAGCTGACTAATAAATATAAGGGCATGCAACAATGTAGTGGTTGCCCATATTGTAAATATATTCAGGTTGGAACATCAATTACCATTAATAAAAAGGTACTGGTGAGTAGAGGTAAATATAACTGTAATTCTAAAATGGTTGTATATTTAGTTAAGTGCCAGCACTGTTTTAGTTATTATATTGGTAAAACAATACGTAGATTAAGGGACCAAATATATGATCACATGTATAGTATCAATAGATTATTTTATTTATTTTTTTTTTATTTATTTAACATTTGTTAACCGGGCTGGTCCAGCTGGATATATTTCCATTTTCAGTGGAGGCCCGGGGAGAAAAGCTCCAATTTCAACAACCACCACCACATCAAAAAAGGTTTAAAATTGAATACACATTAGTCTAATAGATACAACATACATCAACAGCTCATTTTACAGCATGTGAGTCTAGGGCAGTCCATAGACATTATTAGAGGTATCTTTAAAACCTAGGTAAAAATAGTTACACAGACAGTAACTTTCCTATGGTTAATTTACTAAACATATTATCAGAAAAATAGTTAGGGAAGAAAAGGAGGATGTATAAAGCAAAAGGCAGGAAATACTACCAACAGGGTACATTCTTAGCTAAGTAGAAAGGATAATAATTGTTGTCAAGTAGTAGAGATTATTTGAGTTGCCTCTAAAGTAGAGGGATAGACAGGAAAGCGAAGAGAAGAGTAGAATGGCAAGAAATGACAAGAGATATCTAGAGATTCAGTCTGGGAAATAGCAAGGGCATAGCCAGTGATTTTTAAGATATTTCTTAAGATTTTGCTTAAAGAGAGAAAGGGATGAAAGTGCAGTAAGATCAGAGGGCAAGAGGTTCCAATGTTTTCCAACAGTATTTGAGAAAAGTGAGTCACCAGCTAAGTTGTTAGACTTGGTGGTCCTAGCTAGAAGTTTATTGGAGGAGCGTAAGGAATCAAGGTTCCTGTAGGGTAATATAAGGTTGTTTAGTACTGGAGTATTGTTAGGTTGATAGAAGATTTTATGAGTGATGGTAAGTTGGGAAAGTAACAGAAGTTTTTTTTTAGTTCTAGCCAGTCTAGCTGACGAAGGTTAAGACAATGGTGAGTTCTATATGGGTTTCCAGTGGCAAATCTAGCAATACTACTATAGGAGTTGGATAGTTTGGTAAGATTACTTTTTTTTAGATTAGTGTAAATGGGGGATGCATACAATAGAGTTGAAATTAAATGGGAGTGTGCAATAGTCATTTTGGCAGTTGGAGTCAGGAAAGGTTTTATCCTATATAGGGAGCCCAGTTTTTTATTAACAGATTTAATAGTGTTATTAATGTGAATGTCAAAGGTGAGGTTATTATCAATTGTAACACCTAATAGTTTGGTGGAAGTGTCTGGGGATATAAGGGTACCATTGCTAGATTGAATGGAGAAATCTATGGGTGGGACTTGCTGTTTGTTGTAAACAGTAGTAACTTGGTCTTTTTAGTGTTCAGAAGAAGGCACCGTTTAGAGAACCATGTCTCTACGGTGTTAAAAGCTGTCTTGGTTAGAGACTGCAGTTCAGAAATAGAGTTGGCAGAGCATATAATAGTGGATAGTAGATCCAATCAAGATAGTGCTTTAGCTAAGCATATTCAAGAATACCCCAATCATGAATTTAAATTTTGGATATTGGAACAAGTGGTAGTAAATATGAGGGGGGGCTATGGAATTAGAACTTGAAAGATTGGAATAGATATGGCAAATACGCTTGTATGCATATAATAACCCAGGCTTAAATGACATGTGTTCGATAATGCCTATACCAAAAATTAAAAGTTTATGTAGATAGTAACACATATGATATAATGAACTGAACATGAATTATATACAAGTCTGAATTGTAAACACATTGTAATTGTAAACAAGTTACAAAATTTAGAACGTACAAAGTATGGTAGAATCACTTAGTACATATAAAAAAGGCTTGAAGTGTGGTAAAATATGTGATACAAAGTTATGGGTGTGATAAAAAAGATTTGCTGCAGATAAAAATGAGTTGCTGCTGAAAGAAAAATAGTCAGTCTTAAAGTTGGCTAACCAACTATATATTTTTTATACAATATATATATATTTATACATTTTAATATTTTAGGGTATATAAGAATGTTTGTTAACTAAAATTAACTAAATAGCTAGTATGTATCTTTAAATTTGTAAGGTTTGATATCAGCTGACTTGCTTGAATTGTTATTTAAATGTCATTAATTTACAAGTATTTTATCTGAAAAAGTTCAAGAATTGTATTTGAACGAAAAGCGCTTTATGGAATAAAGGATTGTAGCTATCAGCACGGTTGTCACGTCTGTTTTTGGTTTGCAGTTATATATATATATATATATATATATATATATATATATATATATATATATGTGTGTGTGTGTGTGTGTGTGTGTGTGTGTGTGTGTGTGTGTGTGTGTGTGTGTATATATATATATATATATATATATATATATATATATATATATATATACATATATATACATATATATCTATGTACATATAAGTGTAGATATATATTTTAGGTTGTTGATATACCTATATCTATATGAGTGTCTGTGTATCTGTAGACATACACGTCTCATTCTGTATCACACAGATATTTATCTATATGTGGGGTGCATACAGACATCTGGTCCACATTCTGTAACTGTCTTTCATTCACAGCTGCACTGTTCTGCCTTGCTGCAACAAAGACAGGTGTCACGTGAGCACAGACTAACATTAGGGTGGTATATATGGTTAGAGATTGCTGGTACTATACACCTATGGCATTTGTGCATGCTACATTACACATTAACATGGCTGTCCTGCAAGTGGTGTGCTCTGACACCCATGTGTCTAGCACGACGGCAGTACTTCCACCACCAGCTATTGCCCACACTAACATAACACACACAGATATTATGGCTTACATCTTTGTCATTCATTGCTGATCTGCACAGAAGGCGGGTATATCCCACTGCCTACAGGGACAGACAGTATTGTCCAGAGCAGTTGTTCAGCAGAACATCATTACAGGGACAACTACAGATGGCACATGTCAAACATTCATCATCATATATCCTATTAACCTATACCACATGGTACATTCAATTACATACATTTATGTTTTACATACCTTTTTTTCTGATGGATGTGACACCTTTCTGTTTTGGGCTTTTATTTGTTTTTTTTTTTCAGTGTGTGTGTGTGTATGTGTGTCTCTCTCTCTTTCTGCACTAGAACGATTTAGCTGGTTTGAATGGATTGCAGCATGGCTTTTGTAGATGATGCACATGATCAGGTGATAGGCTCTGCACCAGTCAGTGTGCAACAGTTGCTAAATGCATGCAGCCTGCTGTGTAGTGATTCAGATAACCACTGTCATGGCAACACAATACTATAAAATACTGACTCATGTGGGTGTTGTCCCTTAACCTTTCCAGTATGGAGGACATCCTTCCTGTATGTGGGCAGCAGTGTTACAGAAGGCAGGTTGCAATACCTCTTACAGCAGGACTTGCAGACACAGGCCAACTATACATTTGTAAGGGGTTCCAGACCTACAGACAGAGTGAGTAGTGTTGTTATGTTGCTGGTCTTGCAGTGTTTGCATGTACATAGTAGTTTAGGGTGGAATGCAGTCTGTCTGTATAGCTCTCAACTATGGGCCTAACTACATGATGGCCAGTGGATTGTCTGTTTGCTTTTACCTGTGCACCACACAGTTCTTGTCCTAGATATATCCCCGGCAATCTGTCTGTTGAGTACTATAAGTACATGGCTACATCCATTTGTGTTTCTGATGTCTTATTCCTGCATAAGGGTATGTTGGAACAAATCCTGTAACACCAGCAATTTCCAGGGTGTGTAACAGCAATATTACGTGTATGGCCCTGTGTTCCTGCCTCTGTCCTCCACATATATGGTAGGCTTTGTCCTGCTGTGATACGGTTAGGGGTTGTTAGGTAATAGCCTATCATTATTTACTGCTATCATTCCTGCTATCATCCCAGTCATATCGTGGACTCCCACAACATTTCTTGGTCAGGATCCATACATGTGACAGTACATTGACATTACCACAAGTAATAAATTTCCCCCTAGGGCTTGACTACAGGCTGTAATTGGAGGCTGCTGAACTACATCTGTTATTGCTGATTGTTACTTATCTTGAAGGCAAATCCTTTGTCTACTATTGTACAAATTGAAGGGCTTGGCCTGGACAGCATAGTATGTTAGGTACTTTTCCATTATCAGGGCAACAGTTTTAACGTGCTCGCAATGATCGCAAAGCTGTTAGCCCTGAAGAGGTTATTTCAAAAGAGAAAGAAACAGACCTTACTGTGCTGCAGTATTTGTCTGGTTAGAACATGAAAGCTGTAAAGGATACATATATATCTCAAGTAAATTTTTATAATATGTACAGTAATATACAACGTAAAGATATTAAGATATTTTCAAGCGAAGTAAGAGCTGGTGGACTGTATAATGTTTTTAAAGAAGAGCCTAACCATGTTCAGACACTAGTAAATGGCAGGTAATGTCTCATACATTTCACATGGTTCATTTTATTAACTTTAACATCCTGTAAGTTTGAAGTCCTCTTCTTCCAATTATAACTTATTCCAGTGCAGAGATGCATTTAGGTTTTGAATCTGAAGTTAGTCCAGTTGCTTTTATAACCATTTCTTGCACAGACACTACTATGAAGCCTACCCTTGTGTTTTTTATTGTGGTTTCCTCCTCATCCTCTGGCCTGGAGATGCTGTAAGCACCACTAATATTTAAAAGATACAGCCATACACACTACCGAGCAAAGGATTAACAGACAAGAACAGAATCCGATATAATTTTTGGATGCCAGCTGCTTAAACAAAATCCCACATATGCACAAATGAGCCTTTTTGAGTATGGAAAAACGGAATTATGACAACTGGTTCAAGTCCCACTTAACAGTGATGCTTCACAGAGAGCTTGACAGGAGATACACACAAGGCTCATCCACACAAGCGCTCATTAGAACTGTTGCCCCGATAATGGAAAAGTACTGTATGATATATATCCGCACTGTCTGCATCTATGTTTTGTGTGGGCCTTAGCATTCATCACTAATTAAATATTTCAAATTCTATGTGCTGTTAGTAATAGCATACATTATTGTATAGTACACAAATAAAGGTTCTCTGTGTATACATACCTGTGTGTCGTGTCATGTCCTTTGAATTGTGAGTGGGTATATGTGTAATGTAAGTATTCTCATTTGCGGGAATGGTTGCCACACTACACATGTCATAGGTACTAGTTACAAGGCTTGTGGCTGAGGGATATACTTTGCACCCAGTATGTCCACACTACTTCTACATATGTATGGCTACTAATAACTTTTGTCTGTGTATATGTGTATGTACCTATATATCTCATATATATATATATATATATATATATATATATATATATATTTATATATATTGATATATATATAGATATACCTGAATATAACTGTCACTGTATAGATGTGTGTGCATATCTGTACCGTTGTAATGTGTACCCCTTCCACATTGTACATTCTCTACGGTAGAATGACTTTTCTGCATGATATGTTAAAGATATTGCCCTGACATGTACAGGTGAATTGGATTACTGTTGGAGCATTGTAGCTGTGTTGTGGAGGGTCCTGAAGTCAAGTACTGCATGTGCTGGATATTGGATTGCACAGCATATCCGTTCGGGCTGGGGGGGGGGGTTACACAGCACTAATTACCAGGAGTCCCTCATTTGTGCCCCCACCCCCATTAACTGTGATTATGGTCCGTTATGTTGTACTGAGTGGTGCAGGATTTTGTTCCCATGTGGAAATGCTATACATATGTCTATCTGTATATATATATATATATATATATATATATATATATATATATATATATATATATCTTTGCATAATTATATATGTGAAACCTCCATATATAGAGAGATAGATATGGACATTGATATAGATATCAATATGTATATATATATATATATATATATATATATATATATATATATATATATATATATATGTGTGTGTGTGTGTGTGTGTGTGTGTGTGTATGTATATATATATATATATATATATATATATATATATATATATATATATATATATATATATATATATATATATATGGATGTATACACTGAACATATTTATCTATGTACAATTGCTGTTATATGATTATTTGTGAGTCATACATACACATATACATACCTATAGCTGTCTATCTGTCTACATTTACAGATATATATATATATATATATATATATATATATATATATATATATATGGCCATATGTCCATGCATGTTCAGCTTATATGTTTGGCCTGTACCTCATTATCTTGGCAATTAACATGGATAATCTCAGGGTTGTAGTCAGTCACTTGTGCTGACACTTTTGTGTTTCAAACTTTTTATCTCCTTCAAAATGTGTGTTCTAGTACATATAACTGTGTAACAAGCAACATTTTAAGTGTATTGGAGCCGTATTTGACAGATATCCCTATTTGTACCCACATTTTGGCACACTTTGGAATTCTTGCATTAAGAGGATTTGTGGTATGGTATTACTACATTTCCTGTACTGTTGACTGATTGTGCTGGATGATATGTTTGTGAAAACAAGAGTGCTATTTACATCTGCCATGGCTTACTGGTAAACCACTTTGTGTATGATGTGCAGGGTCCTGGGTTCGGGCCTTGCAGAGGCTGTATATTTTGTTCCTGGGCAGAATACCGGCCGTTGGATACAGAGTGATTAAGGGACATTTGAGCAGTTGTACGCGGGTGTAAGCGGGTTTGCGTGGAGCTAAGCAATGCTAATCTCCGGGTGCGTTTTCTTGCACTCAGTTAGCTTCTACTTTGTTTAATCTGTGTAGGCAATCCTTACCCCTGTGCAAACACACTTTAACATGCTTATTACTGCTTATCTATGCTTACTACTGCTTATTTGTGCTTACACCTGTTTACTAGTGCCTTATTCATTATGACACTGACATTTCACATGTGCATTTAATGCAGTACTCCAGTTCAAATTTAAATGTTATGTAGTAGGTTATACAGCAAAATTATGTTCATATACAGATTTCACATGGAAAATAGAATGTGCTGCAGTGGGACTCGAACTGGGAATGTGTGCTTGTTAAGCAGATGCTCTGCCCACTAGACTATTGCTGTTCTGCTTTATTTGCATATTTCTACCATAATGTCATACCCATGTTACCTTCCCCTAGCCCCCAAGCTCCACGTACACACCATCCATCCATTCTCCAGTTGTTAGCCCTGCCATACAACACCTCCACACATTTCCCTCTCAGCATGTCCCCGGACTCCTCCAGTATACTGTCTCAACCCAAGCAGGCTTGTCATATGTTTAGTCCACGTACGTATGAGCTTTCCCTTGATCCTCCTCCAGTACTGGTAGAGACATCAATGTGACCCACAACTTTTGGTTTGTCCCACCAGGGACAGACCTGCTGTTGTGTCAGGAGTAGACTTAGATGGTCTACACTGTTTCTCCATCAGGTAGCATCCTGCCAGGGTTTTGAGAAGCAGCGGTTTGCTCACACACCTGGCCAGCCACATCTACCGGGTCCGCGGAACCAGCACCCCAGGTGTGATATTCTGTGCATGAAGCACGCCCACACACCCCCACAGCGTGCACCATTTTTCATTATTCTCTTCGGTATTATGCAAGACTACTGTTCTCACAGTATGATTGGACAGGCACTATTCTTTGGTGCACATAGACTACTCAAAATACTGTGGTTGAGCAATGTACACATGTTTGCTGGTATTAATCTACACACTTACATACATTTTCAGTACTGTTGAATGACTGTGTTGGATGATATGTTTGTGATCACAGCAGCTGAATGTGTATCTTCCATGGCTTAGTGGAACACATGTAGACTATAGTGTGCAGGGTTGGGGGGATGCAACCTGGCAGTGCAGATTATTTTGTTAATGGCCACGATGACAGCTGTTGGCTACAGAGTGACTAAAGCACTGTAGAGCAATTGTAGGTGGGTGTGCACTGGTTTGCACGAGGCTCAGCATTGCTGACCTCCAGTTGCAGCGTCTTACACCAAGTTTGCTTCTACATTGCTTAACCAGTGTGGTCATTGGTTACCGCCACCAAAACAGATTTCCACCCACTTGCTCCCACATACCCCCATGCTACTTCATGTATTTAGTTTACATTTGTCAACCGGGACAATCTGACTGGATGCTTGTCCATTTTCAGTGGGGGCCCAGGGAGTAGAGCTCCACAGTGAACCCCAGCTACTAATTCCAATTAATACTGAGGTGCTCACATTCATAGAGAGTAACAGACATAACATAGCTAAGTACCACAGTCTTTATGCTTAGTTTACATTAACATGTCGGTATTATACATACTTAGGTCAGGTTTACATGTCAGGTATGACTGTTGACAAAGGTCAGTTTAAGGTGAAGTTGGATTCCAGTTTAATGGTTCTGGATAGGTTACCCACAGGTATTGGGGGTAAGTGTAGTTATTCCATACCTGTGTGGTACAGTAGAAGAGAATAGTGAAGGAGTAGGTAGGTAGGTATAGGGGATGGCATTGTAACTGTATAGTAGCCTATTGGAATAATTGGATGGGGAGCAATAGGGAAGGTTTGTCGGATGTTGGGATTTGTATGCGAGGCAGGACAAGCGGTGATGGTTCCACCAGTTGATGTAGGGGTATAGAGTGTAAGTTGGGGGAGGGTTTGCAAGGTGGTGAGTCTGTGCTGATCCAAGTGTGCTTGTGGTGTTCCTTCATGTGCTATTTACATGTGTCCTGTGGGACTGCTGAGGTAATACATGTAGGTAGGGGTTTCCAGATTCTGCCAATATATTTGGGGAAGAGGGTGTCACCTACATGTAACTTTAAACATTAATAGAAATGGAACAGGGGTTGATAGGTAAGTGGTGTTCATGGGGCACATGGGGAGAGATAGTAGGGGATTATCCAGGGATGTGCAGGAAGGCTGAAGGGAAGATCCACAGCTGGCCATGTCTTCTACAGCAAACACTGTGCATATACACTGCATTTGGAGTTTGCGTTGGAAACTCACACCCCTGGGTGGGGGTGAGGACTACAATAATAACTTGTGATGCCAATTAGATTGGCTTACATGCCTACAGTGGGTTGTTGTGACCCTGTGTTCTTTGGTGTTATGTAGTGGGTTTTGCAACAACACATATGGTTATACTGTACTTTGCCATGTAAAATAGACTGTGCTGCAGTGGGATTCATACCGGGAATGGCTGCTCGTTAGGCGGCAGCTCTGCCCAATTTGCACCGTTGCTTACATCCCCATGGTGATCCGAATAGAACCGCTCCAGCCAACACCTGCACACCTCGGCCCATAATTGCATACCCATAGTTCCCCCACCTGCCCCTCCTCTACAGCACTCATCCTTACTGTGAGTGCAGGTCGGGTCTAACCACACCACTATACACTGCCCACTCTCCATGTCTTGGGACCCATCTCGTAGGTTGTCTCGAACCATGGGTCATCAGGCTTGCCCAACCTTGTAGTCCGAGTACATACACAGCCTGCCCTGATAAATTGTTACAGGGACTGACTCCGATCATCAACAATTTTTGGGGTGTCCCGCAAGGGGCACTCCTGTCTCTGTTGCAAGATTTGACTTGGTGGGTCCACAGTGTTCCCCCCACTGGTTAGATTTTTGTTTGTTACAACAAAGTCCTGAAATCGTATCTATAGTCATACATACACACACACACACACACACACACATATATATACATATATATATATATATATATATATATATATATATATATATATATATATATATATATATATATATATATATATATATATATATATATATATATATATATATATATATATATATATTGCTGTATATATATCTGACATGTGGATGTATGGGTTTCTGCATATGTATATATCTATATGTGGGTATTTATATATATGTCTGACTATGTATGTATACATTTGTACTACAGAGAGGGAGAGGTATATATCTATTTAGTAATGGGATATATATATATATATATATATATATATATATATATATATATATATATATATATATATATATATATATATATGCACACACACACAAACCTCTACATATTTTAATGTAGACTGGTATCGCTGGATACTGTGTTTCGTGTGCATAACGGCCAACCTTGTGTTCCAGGTATGCTTTGCGATACCTACAACTAAATCCATTAATGTAATCTAAGTCACACATGAAATCTATTGTTAGTACCAGAGTAACATTCGTCCCATGTGGAACAACCCAAGCATTGGGTATTCAACTTCCGTCTACACCCAGAGTTACAAAGGTACCCATGGCTATGTGCATGGACTACAGCGTGTGCCAGACCTAGGATACTTAGGTTGGGACAACATATGGGATGGGTCCCGAGGGGGGAGTGGAGGGAGGGCAATGTGTGGTGGCCTGGTAGCTATGGGCCAGTAACCAGGGTAGGGATGGTGGCTGCATGTGTACAGCGGGTGGGGGGGAGTGGAACTGTTGGTAATGAATGTACGGGTTGAGGATGGCCTGGGTTGGTTGGCCTGTACTGGTCGGACTGCCTAGTGGGTGGGGGAGAGCGGAATGTGATGTCAACATGTGAAACATAACAGAGGGCTACTTTAAATCCCTATTTAAATGAAACACGTACAATACAGTGAGCTTGGTAGTGTATTGCATGGTGGACGTGTTTGGCTGGGGGGGGTATGCCAATTCCTACGAGATGTATATTGTTTGGGGCCTCTCAGGCCCATTAATGGTGCATGTAGACATATATGTTTCTGTTAATCTACCATTGCTATCTACAAATGTCTGGCCATATATACCTCTATGGGTGTGTGTGTGTATATATATATTTGCTTACATATTTCTAACTATGTCTGTATATATCTACGGAGACATGTATATCTGCGTACATATATGTAACTTGCTGTGTATAGGTGGACATATAGGTGAGGTGTTGACATATATATGTGTAGATGCTGGCATTTGCATGTATATATGTTCATATATTTGTGTGTGTATATATATATATATATATATATATATTCCTGGATATTTATATATCTATATATATATATATATATATATATATATATATATATATATATATATATATGTGTGTGTGTGTGTGTGACTACATCTATAGATATGTTGTATCCGTTTAGATAGTAATATATTTGCACACTCACCTACATCTAGATGTAGGTATATATTCTCTGTACTGTTGCATGACTGGGCTGGAGTTATGTTTCTGACAACATGCAATTTATGCATATCTGGCATGGTTTCATGGTAAATCATTTTGTGTATGGTGTGCATGGTCCTGGGTTTCAGCCTTACTGACGTTGTTTGTTTTGTTGCTGGGCAGAACACCTGCCATTGAATACGGTGTGATTAAGGCACTTTAAAGCGAATGTAAGTGGGTTTGCATGGAGGTGAGCACTGCCAACTTCCGGTCACAGTTTCTTACACCCAGTTTGCTTCTCCTTTTCTTAATCTGTGTCGGCAGTGCTTACCTCCATGCCAACGCTCTTGCATAGGCTTACTAGTGCTTATATAAGCTTACTACTGCTTATCTGTGCTTACACCTGCTTACTGCTGCCTTATTCATTATGATACGGACTCTTCACATGTGCATTTCCTGCAGTACTCCATTTCATAAAAATGTATGTTATTTAGTGGGTTTTGCAATACAAATATTGCTTATACCATGCTTTGTCATGTAAAATAGACTGTGCTGCACTGGAACTCGAACTGGGAATGCCTGCTCATTTAGCGAACTCTTTGCTCACTACACTATTGCTCAGATGCTTCCGTTGTATATATCGTCCTTGCTATCCTCTTCAGCCTTTTAGGCTGCTTTCATCGTGGCTAAGCAATGGGCACACCCGCGCACCTACGGTTAGCTGTACTCAGAGCTTTAGACACCAATACAGGGGTTTCTTCTTTTGATTCTTATGTCCTGCTGCTGTTGTGTATATGGGGGACTGTTGGCGGGGATAGGTGGAAACCTATAAGTGGTATCGCTCATTTATTTCCACTTTCTGCTGTTCAACATTGCAGGGACTCTGCTCTCAGACACGCCCCCTGCACTCGTACATGCTCCGTGTAAGCCTGGGAGCTCAGGCAGTGCTCCTTCCTTATTATACATGGCATGTTGCCATCCTGCTCCTAAGCAGGTGCTTCCGTGCAGGACTAGACTAGTCCTGCATGGAAGATTAGTAAATCCGGGGGTATGTCTTTTTTATTGTTATTGTATGACGTTTTTAAATGTTTTATACATGTTTTTCCTCAGCTGTTCTTGCTTTTTTTTCACTTTGCTTCATTATTGTATTGTATTGTGGAATCAATATGCCATCTGATTCAGTGGTTAGACTTCTTCCAATGTGCAAGACTACTGATGTTATCTGTAGAAGATGTGAGCTGCTATCATTAGACCAAATACCCTAGGATTCAGAAAAAAGGATTACAACTCACAGGTGTTGCCACTGCAGGCTGGTCAGTTACCACAATGGTGAAAAAATGAGAGGGTTAGAGACAGCTATTGCCCTGATGAGAAAGACTTGGTTATTGATAATTATTGACTCATTAGCATGTTTCTGAACCACACAAAACCTGCACTAGTGCTTTTGGACTTGATGGAGGCAGTGTTTTTCCTAGTGGCCCATGCATCTCATTATCAAAGGCTACCCCTACACATACACACACTCATACACACACACACACACACGCACACACACACACACACACACACACACACACACACACACACACACACACACACACACACACACACATGAACAAGAGCACATACTCCTACAGTTACATTCATACCCCTGTAGACACATAACACACACATGCTCACATACACACATTAACATCCCCCACCCCTACATCTTCATTGAACTTACCTGCCCTGTGAGTACTCCTATAGGAGTGGATGTGTGACTGATATGTTTTTACAGTGGTCACTTTTAATTCCAGCATTGAAATTTTACATAACCATTGCAAATCAGGAGCCACTATAATTTCTGGCATAGATTAAATGGCTTAATTAGCATTGACCACTCCCCAGGACTGCTGCATTATTATGCAGCAAAGCCTGCTAACTGCCCTCTAGGCCTTTCTGAGTGTAAAACCTTAGTAGTGGTGTGGTCTAAGAATTAGAAAGACTTACTGAGATTATGAAAACTGTTGTGTTCATTTACTCTTTGTGGTAAACCTTTTTGAATCTTAGTCATGGTGTTTTATTTATTTTTGAGTTGTTTTTTTTTACTCAGAAAGTTTTTTATTTTATTTTGATTATCAACCAACAATAATAAATACTTTTACAAAGTAGATTCATATTAACTATATAATTAACTATATGCATATTTACATATAGCCTGACATGTGAGATTAAATAATGACAGTTTAAACAAATAATGAAATTTGCTTAAGATTAATGTCTTTAAGAGGAGGTTAGGTCCATTTGTAAAGTATCACTCAATGTCAAAACTTTCCAAGAATTATTAATTATTGGTTTTGGAAACAATCTTAATTCTTTGATTTTAATTTCCATTAAAGCTGTCTTCTTCAATAAGCTTAGAAATTCTTCTCTTCCAGGTGCTTTGGTAGATTTCCATTTCTTTGTTATATACTTTCTAGCTATAGCTAATATAGTCCATAGGATGTAAAGATTGGGTTTCTTTTGAGAGACCTTTTCAGACACATTCAGTAAAATTAAAGCTTTGGTCAAGACAAAATTATCTTTATAGAGTGCCTGCAAGAAATTATTAATATTTTCCCAAAAAGGTTTAATTTTTATGCAATCATAAAATATATGAGACCAGTCAGCTTTATCACACTGTTGGCATCTTCAGCATACTCCATTACAAGAGGTATTTAATTTTGTGATTTTATTAGGAGTTAAGAAGGATCTATGTTGGAATTTCCAGGTAAATATTCTCCAATACTGAGAACTAGAGGCTAGTTTTACTGAAAGTAATATATTTGATTTTTCATCTGGGGTTAATTGAATTGAATATCCTCTGGTAATTAATTGCCAATATGTTATTTTAGGTATTAATTTGTAATTTGATATTAACTTATATAAATAAGAGGTTCCATTCCTCATATTTTCATTTTTAAATATAATTTCAAACAATCTACTTATAAATTTAGGAACAGTTGGGAATGATGAATTATTTATTATTCTACATAGATCCCTGGAGTATGTTACTATATTTTGAAGCATTAACCAATCATGAGAGTTTAATTTATAATTTGTCATCATATATTGTATATCCAAAACTTTTTGATTTTTTTTATACAGTGAAACCAGCAAATTAGTTTTTTCTGTTCCCAGTGAATGAATATGTCTCTGTATATTCTGTCTGGAAAAAAATTAGTAATGCTGAAGGAATTAATGTTGGAAACTAGTATTTTAATTCCATGTTCATATTTATAAACTTTTTAAAATGATCATATATGTGATTTATTACATATGTCTTTGTTGGTTTAGTTATATTATATTGCATATTTATACACAATGCATACCATAGAATGTTATTCTTATCTATAATAGTAGAATTGTAAGTAAGCTTGTTTTAATTTAATATAATAGTTGTATGTAATTTTTCCAGTTGGATGTATAACTGGGGTTAATCCATTCAATCACAATTTTAAGTAACAAAGCATTTATATATGTTTCAATGTCTGGGAAATCTATTCCTCCCTGATCCCATTGTCTTATATGATGTGTATAAGATGTTCTGTTTCTTTTTGGGTACCACAAGAACCTTAGTAATAATGATTTTATTTTCTTCATATAAGATCTCTCAGGAATTAACAAAATAGCTTGTACTATATATAATATTTTAGGAAGAAAAAACATTTTAATCAGTTGAAGTCTATCTTCAAACACTAAGAATAGATTATTATATTTATTCACTAGGGAATCTATTATCTCACTATTTTTTTTATAATTATTTTCCTTTATATCTTGTATATTATCAAATAAATCAATCCCTAAGTATTTTATTGTTGTAGCTTGTGTCCCTATAATACTATTATTGTCTATTTGTATGTCCTTTTATATTTAGTAGAAAATATTTAGATTTTTGTTTGTTACAACAAAGTCCTGAAATCTTATGAAATTTCTCCAACAGAATATCTAGTTCATCTAAAACCTCTTTTGAGTTTAAAATAGTTAAAAGTACATCATCAGCAAATAGCATGATCTTAGAGTTATAATGGTCAAATATATTTACTCCTTTTATCTTTGAATTGTTTCCTACTAATATAGCCAATGGTTTGATAGCCAATGCAAATAAGATGGGTGAAATTGGGCATCCCTGTTTAGTACCTCTCGTAACTTGTATGGATTCTGAAGTAAAGGGTTCTAATTTAACATAAGCTAAATTATTTTCATAAACTTTTTTAATAAATGTAATAAAGGGAAGAGGGAATGCATAAGCTTCTAAAATTTTAATTAGATAGTTCCAATTTAAGGAGTCAAATGCTTTTTCAATATCAAGTCCTATTATCAAGGCTTCTATATTGTCTTTATTTAAATAATCTATTAAAGTCAATATTCTTTTGATGTTGTCATGTGTGTGTCTATTCTGAATAAATCCAGTTTGATCATCATTAATGATTTATTTTAATTGATTTTTTATTCTATTTACCAGGATGGTCATAAAATTTTTATAATCACTATTTAATAATGACATTGGCCTTTATGAGCTGCAAAGGCTGGCATCCTTGTTTTCTTTTAAAATGGGTATAATTAAATAGCATTTCCATGAAGGAGGAATAATTGCATGGGCTTGAATTTCAACTAATGTTTTATGTAGCAAGGTGATTATATTCTTGGGAAATAACTTATAAATTTCTGAGATTAATCCATCCATTCCAGGAGATCTACCAGATTTGCTATCTTTGATTTTATCTGTGACCTCTTTGAGTGTAATAGGTTTTTGTAAGTTTCTTTGTAAACTATCAGGTATTGATTTAATATTAGAGGTCATATCTCCTAAAATGGATCGATCTATTGTATTATCTTTATAATGTTTATTGTAATGACATTTGAAAGCATCAACTATATCTCCTATTTCCAAGACCTTCTTATGTTTTTCTTCGTGTAGAATATTAGCAATAGTATTAGATTTAGACTGCATTTTGACTTTAACAGACAAGTTATGTTAATGTATTGGAGAAGTAGCATATGAGTTTATTTTTAATCTTTCTATAGCTAAATTAGTTTTATGATTTAATATATCATTGTATATTTTATTTAGCTCTTCTATTTCCTTCTTATGCTCATTTAAATTAATGTGATTTTTTGATTTATGTAATGTAAGTTTCCTTTGTATTTCCTGTAGTTCAGATTCCCATTCTTTTAGTTTATTTTTATACCAACCAATTACTCTCCCATAAATATAAGCTTTTAATGAATCCCAGACCATTACTATGTTGACTTCTGCATTGCAGTTTATATCTAAATATATATTAAGTTCATTCACTAACCATTGTTTAAATTCTTTGTTTTTTGTAATGTATGAGGGTACTCTAGTTAAGGAATGGTAGTGGTTTAAAGTCTACTTGTAATTTTAGAACTAGTGTATTGTGATCTGATAGAGGGCATGAGATTATTGAGAAAGAAGTAATATTTGATTGGAGATCTTGTGATATAAACATTTTATATATTCTAGTCTGAGTGCCATACCTATAATCTTGGTGAGAGAATAACAGGGATGTATTATCAATTACATTAAAGGTGTCTATCAATTTTAGTGACTGAGTCCATCTTTTTAATATTTTTGCAGTAGCTGATAAACGTGGAGATTTTTTATTAGTAGTTTCAGAAGAATATTAAAATTCCCTCCTGTTATTAGATTCCTTCTAGAAATATTTATGATTTGATCTAAATGTTTTTAACTGTTCCTATCCCGATACCAGGAAACCAGTATAAGTTAGCTAACGTCCATAACCTATTATTCAATTTCATTATGACTATAGCTATAAGCCCATCTTTATCTACATATTTATTTATTATTTCAGGGTTTAGATAATTGTTTCTTCATAAGATTGTTACCCCCTTTTTCTTAGATTTAAATTTGGAGCATGCTAAGGTTCTATAATTAATTGGATTACAACTAAAATTATTATTGATTTTGAAATGGGTTTCCTGTAAGAAGATTAATTGGGGTCTATTTATCTTCAGATATCTTAATAAATTAGATCTTTTATTTGGGCTATTTAAACCATTTATATTTAAAGATAATAACGAGATATCCATGTCAAGTTATTTTAAGAAAGTATTTAGAGTGTCAATATATTTACTGAAATCAACTCCTCTGTAATGAATAAAAAATTACTAATTTGTAAATTTCCATATATCTCAGTGTAAAATATTAACTTTAACATAATTGCTAGAAGTATGTCAGGCTTGATAAAACTAATTAATAATTTAATTTCTAAAAAAAAATAACATTAACATTAAACTATTTTGTACATTAAGTCTTTCCCACCATGGAATGTAATACATTCCTAGTTCTTCAGATTGAAACATCTGATGCACTAGCTCTCTAACTTCCTTTTTTCATTTACTAGAGCTCCATATATACATTCCTATATAGAAAGGAATCAATTAAAAAATGTTATGCATACTGTCATTCAGTAACAGAAGTACCTGCTTATCTATATCAGTATACATTAATGTATCATTATTAATTAATCAAATAAACACTAACATAACTATCTATAATAAAGATTAGTTATTCCTCTGAATTTGTTCATAACTTGTATTTCAAATATATATATCCTTATAATATAATGTCATTAAATTCGCTAGTTATTTAAAACTTTGCTAGACTAGCTTGAAACATATAATAGCTATTTCTGAAGATTACATATTCTAAATCCAACTTATAAACAATTGTATACATTTTTTTCCTATTAAAGGAACTGATCAATTAATCTATAGTATATGTTTACATTTTGCTCTTACCATAACATCTATTATGAAAGTTGTGTATACAATTACCTGGAGTGGATATATCAATATATTCACATAGTAATATAACAGAACATTATAATATTTGTCATTTTATTTATCTGATTACTGTGTTGAACTCTATATCAGAGAAATGAATACACATTTACAAAAAATACACTGTATTATATTATCAGATTTAAGTAGACATTCTGTTATTAGTGAATCTGCACTTGCAGGAAATATAAAGTGTATATTAAGTTTCCAAGATATATAGCACCAAAGCGACATCATGTTTCTAGTATAGGAGACAACAGATTGAACAATCTGAATTAATCAACATTATGAATCTTCATCTTTACATATTTGAAAACTTTTAGCTTCTATAATCAGAAATATGAGCTCTTGTTCCCATAAATATTAAAGAAAAAATTACTATTCCTAGTCATCACCTGAAGGTGGCACTAGCTTGACTTTATATTCATATACTAAAAGAGTTAGTTCTTACAATTGGTGCTCACAGAGTTAATTGTACAGTCAAATCACCATTATACAACTATTGGAGAGGGATATTTCTTGCTAAACCAGCCCTTTAGTAATGAAATGATCAATTCCTCTCTGATCTTTTCATGAATTGGGGCTTCAATGTCATTCTTCACAACCATTCTCCGAATTATAACTGTATAGTACTTACCCCTTAATAACTATCTACCATCAATAACATCCCCAAAATACTGTCATTACTAAGCAACTGAAATGCAGCATCCGTAATGCCAGCTTGTAACAACAATCCTTTGTTTAAATCATTCTCAATCTGAAATAACACTAAAGGACTGTACTTAAATCTCATAATCACAAATTTTCAGCACTGCAGCTGTCAACACTGTAATGCAAAGCATACTACCATGGAGCATAGCATATTAAATCTCATTATCTTGTCAGTCTGCTTTATGGTGAGTTTCTAATATTGCGCAGTTATGCTATTCACGTTTCTCCAAGCCATTTGTCTTTTAACAATCATAAACCACAATTATACGAAGCGACATTTTGCAGTTTATGTCTACAAAAATGTTTTGAATTATGCTGGCAAGACCTCTCCTGAATTCAGAATGTAAGCCTTTGATAAATTGTATAGCTTATGTACTGTTAGCTAATTCATAATGTAGCAATGTTCAGAGATACCTTATAAGTAGCTAACTCTTAAACATAACAAAGCTTGACAGGCTCCTCAGCAGTGCTTCAGTCTCAGCATAATATCAGGAAATACAATATACCTACTAACTGAGCATGACTCATTTTTACAATAAAACCTACTGCCTGTCTACTACAAAGAATAAAAGGGGGTTTCTTTTAATATAATTTCTCTCATTATCATAAAAGTTAACTGTCATCTACCATCCACTTCAGAGTTGCCATTCTGTCATATTCTGAGCTCAGGTCGCGTAAGAGAAGCATAGATAAAAGCTCAAATAATTATCTTACAATTTTATGCAAATTCTTTTAAATATCAGAGTCTTATGCTTCCCTAGTATACTGTATATATGGATTAGTTAATATTTTACTTTATTAGATGTTTCAGACAAACGTATTATTTTCGTATTTTCAGATATTATTTGAAATCCTGAAAGTTGTTCATCCCTCTTATGTTATAATATATGATCATGCTTCTTTAAAGAGTGCACTTATTAGTAACCAATCACATCAACTCTCGAATGTAACCATGACTACAATAAATATTCATCAACTCAGTTACGTAGTTCACTGAATACATAGCTCATGAGAGCTAGACATTTTAAAATCTTTTCCTTAACTTCTCGTGAGCTGATTTCCCTGATCAAACGTTTAACTGTAAGGAAAGCTAACTCTTATTTTAATAAACCACATAAGCCCTTTCCAAGATCCTCAACCCAAATCTGTGCACACACCAACATCTCATCCACGCATCACGAACCATCATACTCAAGCATTTCCATCCATCGAACAACAAATCTATACAACAAGCCTCCAAATCACTCCTTATTCACTTCACCAAATATACACATCCTGTTGTTTCACAGCTGTGCCCTTTCATTCATGAAACATTCCTCCACAAGCGCTCAACAAGCCACAGTTCAAAGCATTTTATTGAATATATTTCGCTACATATCAGTCCCTTTTTAGAATTATATCATCCGTGGAACTTCATCTACATCTCTCAGCACAATCCGGAAACCCGAAGTCCCATATAAGCCCATTTGGCTAAATTCACTGGGGAACTGTCATTCGTGAACAAAATTAAATAAGCATGTTTGTAATTCCAATATTATGTAACTAGGTGTGAGAGCGACCCTCCTTCCATATCTCACATCTCTCAAAACTCCACTCAAGCCATGCAGTGTCTCACCCTCTCTAGACTAGCAAAACAATAGTTTTCACAGTGCTGTTTGCATTTTCTTCAAGGCGTAATTATTCTAAAGTAAGCGGACATTCACCAATAGCCATAACCAAAGTGTACACCTTTAAATTCACACATCACCACAATGCTTACAAGGGAAATTTCAGCCACCATTTAGGTCAATTCAAAGCTGAGGAGACATAAACTATTTATTATTATCACTCAAATTATATGTACTAAGTAAATAAATAAATATAAATCAACAAGTTAATCACCACATAGACATGCCATAGTGTTCTCAATTGAAACAATATCAGCCTCAAACTCGACTTTAGAATACACTTATAGCTAAAACTTATTTATAGACAGAAAAATAACCACATATTAGATCAGTAAGTAAACAACTACTTGTAGAGAAATATTAAAGGACATATGTCATAATGAAAGGGAAGAAAAGTTAGAATTGATAGTTTTAGATAGAGAATAACTTAGAATTATAAATGAGTATGAGGTAATATAAGAACATACCTTTGTCCTTTTTTCTCAAGTATAATTTATATGTATGGTATTACATTTTATAAAACACATTAAGTCCATGTAAACACATTAAGTCCATTTAAAGGGTTTTTAGTTGTTAGGATTCAGTTGATACTTTGAGAGATTTCACAACAGTAGGTCATTTAGTTTCAGTTTTCTGTTTCTTCTTTTTAACATCAGTCCAACTATTTTTATCAGTGGATCTCTTCAGGGACTGTGATGACCATTCCATTTCTTCTGGGATGTTATGATGTTATTATTTTTGATAAAATGAAAGGCTTCTTCTAGTGTGTTGAAGTTTCTAATTTCACTTTGATGCTGTATCCTTATCTTTGCAGGAAAGGCTATTTGGGCTTTAATATTATTTTGTTTTAGAACTTTTATTAGGGGCCACATCTTTTTCCTCTGTTCCAGTACTTTAGTGGAGTAGTCATTATCAAATCTTATGAGATGTTGATTGTACTTTATAGGACTTTTTCTCCATGCTGTTTTTAACACCAATTATTTGTCCATGAAAGATAAAAATGTTATTATGATTGATCTTGGAGGCACAGATGTAGAGGAAGAGGATGATGCTGATATTTTATTTCCCAAAGCACAATGTGCATTTTCTATGCCATATGAAAAGCCTTCTTTAAGATTTAGAATCTCTGGTATCCATGTATTTAAGAAATAAATCGTGTTTTTCCCCTCTGTATTCTCAGGTAGCCCAAATATTCTGTAATTTGATCTTTTCTCTCTATTCTCTAATTCATCTACTTTGTTAGAGAGCCAGGTGTTTTGTTTCAGTAGAAAGTATGTTTGTGTCTCCTCTTCCTTAAGCCTTCTATCAATATCAGATATAGAGGTTTCAATTGTTATTTTTGACTGGTGCTGTTGAAGCATTTCTTTAAATACTTCTGTTTGTTTCTGTGAATTCTCTTTTAGATTTTGTAGATTAGTCTTGAAGTCATCCATTTTCATAGATAGTTCTTGTACTGTGGTAGTCACCATTTGCAGTTCCTTTTTTAGTGTCAGTTCAGCATGTGAGTTCTGGTTACTCATCTCTTCAGTTGCTGTGTAAAGATGCCTTAGTATTTTGACAGGAAATTTCTTGTAAAACTCCATCAAATTTTGTAATTAGTTATTTTAGACTATTTTCTAAATATTTATAATAGTTTTGTTAGAAAAAAAATTGTGAAATTTCCTGAATTTGATACTGATTTATGGAGCTCTGAAATGTGCTGCCTTCAGATAGCCATTCAGGCTCCGCCCCCCTATTTTTGAGTTGTTTTGATGTTACTCCAGAGCACTTGTGTTATAATACGTTCTTGATTGTTCATTGAATAGCAAGGGGTATTGCATGTCAATATATTTTATGTACTACTTTTGTATTCTATTGTTAGCTGCACTGCAGCATAAAGAACAATACATTTAAAATGTTTAAATGACAGAACGGTGCATTTTAGACTTTTTTATGTTTTTTTTTGCTTCCTTTCAATGCAAACATAGGTGCTGTCATAAAAAACATACATTTTGCCCACATTCTGTTTTTGCAGTTGTCTATTAGATTATTGTGAATAGTTTTTTTGTGTTATTTAATAGTGTTTCTTAGCAGTAAGCGTCATTCATTTTCTGACTTTTAGTGCTTTGATGCTAGCTTTTTATGATAGCATGTCTCTGGTTTTGAGATACAAAAGGAACGCATTGTGAATTATGTGGCTCATGTCTGACCTGAGAGTTATGTATCATTAACTTCCTCAAGGAAGGATCCACCACTCACCCTGGGTACTACAAACCAGTAAGCCTAACTTGCTTTATTCTTAAGGCAATGGAGTCCATCATTATGCTTCTTATAAACAAGGATGTCAGCAGTCTAGCATTCCTTGACCCAGGCCAGTTTGGGTTCCTTAAAAGGTAGAGACTGACCTTTACATTTAGGGGATTTCCGTGACTACGTCACATATGGAGCAGATGAAGGCAAATCAGTGCGCACAACTTACCTCAACCTGGCAAAGGCTTTGATACCATCCCATATTCTGGAATTGTTAACATGATACACTAGAAATGGCATCCCATGTTTATTATGAGGGTTAGTGTTTAGTCTTTCCATGGTTTGCACCACAAATGAATCAATGACTTATTTAAAAAAAAATACTAGATTTCATACAGCCTTAGGATAGCTCAGCTTTCTAATGAAGTTAATCTTAACTCAGGGTTATTTTTCTCCATATAATATCATCTGCTTATATATGGATGCGCAAAAGCCCTTTAGCATCATCCAGTTTTTCATTTCCATTTTTGCTGCTACAGATCTTGCGGTCTTTAGTGTAACTGTGGAATTGCTATGCATTTGCATAGGGGTTGTGCCATATACAAGTGGTTTAGAGCATCTGTCCCTGCTTCCCTGATATCCCTCTTATTTATAATAATACATCTCTCTCTCTCTCTCTCTCTCTCTCGCTGTGTGTCTGTGACACACACCTATAATCCTATGTGCATATGAACTAACAAGGTGGTCCTCCGATCATTACCATGGTTCTCCTAGTCTACCATTGTCCTGCCATCTTACTTGTGTTACAGAGTGTGCAAAATACAAGGCCAGACTATTAGGCACACAAGAGATGTTGCTTATTTTACACAAACTGTACTTAACCTTTGATTGTGTTTCCTTCATTTTACCACATGATGTACTCTTATGGTTGTAACTATGTACATGCCTAAAGTATGTATATTCCTTCTGCTTGTAGTCCTTCCTCCTATCACATTGTTTTTTAAACATTTTTCTGTTGCACAGTATGACATGTTGAGAGTGTGGCTTTGGAAAAACACAGTGCTATGTAAGGTGTAGCAGTTCCTCTGTTTAGTGCACCTAACAGATTCATATTTCTTCTTCTAGAGCCACTGCCTTTCTTAACTTGGCCTTTCATTATTATTTATTATTCCCATTATTTATTATCATATTAGGCCGCTGAGCACAACATACCACTGCAGGGCTTAGCTTATACACCGGTTTAGAAGAATATAAATTCCAGTCATAGTTAGGTTAGATGCACTTCAGAAGAAGGTAACACACATAGTGCCTGGTCTGTAGGGGAAAACAAATAAAATACAGAGTTAAATGATAGTACAATGTACAGTTTTAGGAAAGGAGGCAGAAAGAGACAACATTCAAGCATTTAACTATGTCAGAATAATTTATGCTATAATATTAAAAGAAAAAGATTAGAGGAACAAGAGTCTACAGTTTCAGGAATCAAGTGGGGCAGCTCAAGAGAGATGTGAGGAAGGATTATTTCAAAGAAAGATTGGTAAAGCACTGAAGTAGCATTCTTAGAGAGAGATTAGGTTAAATAGTACCTGAATTCAAGAATGTATAAGGCCATCACAAGGCCTTCCTTATGAGGACTGGTGGAGTAGATAATCTGTTGGATAAATAGGGCCTGTGGCAGATTTAATAAATAATGGGCAGACTAAGTAGGTCATATGACTCATATCTGGTGCCAGAATGTTTCTCATGATACATTACCTATCCTCATGACATATTTCCTAGGAGGTCTGTGATTTTTTATTTATTTATTTTTTTTTGCTAACTGTAATTTTAAGTAACTTGTTTATCTAAACTGTGTTTCCAGGTTGCCTCATTACTACCAAAAAAGGACTTATGCCTAGTGGATGTATCTGGTCATTGAATAAACAAAATAAATATGTAAGTAACTAAATACAACTGAGGTTCACATAACAAAATGCATGCTGGACATTCTGACACTTTCAATGGAAATATGTGTGAACTGGTAAAACGTATGTGTGAAATGGTAAAACAAAGGATCAGTTCAGCATAAGTGCTAAACATCCTTTAGATTATGTTTCTTCAAAGCCATTCATCCTTTGTAAGATGCATAATACCAGAAAGTTTTGAGAGAGAGTAGTCCAAATGACATTTGAAAGTTATAGAATTAAAGAGTTTTCTTCAGTCACTTCATTTTTACAAGTCTAACCAATTTCCAGTGCTCAGGATTTTTTGAAGGCTGTGAGTTCACTGTTGACTACATGTGTCAACTTCTTTTTAATGCCACTTTGAAATAGTGTCGGTGTTAGCATTTTGGGGGCCCCCAGCAAATGTCAAGCTGGTGGCCCCATGGGCCCTTCAAGCCTAAGTATCACCCTGTCACGGCCACCCCTTCTATACACCCTTTTAGTTCATGTTGTAAAGTTTTATTAGTAGTACGCACAGATTGATCTATAACTACAATGCTCTTACCTTACAACAGGCCTGTGTACCGCACAGTGTTGACACATCACACATAGAAACATGCACACTTACTGGCATTTAGTTGCAAGAAGAATATATTACAACAACTCTATGGACTTAGGTGAAATGGTGCCCTAGGCACTGCCTACTGTTTCAACCCCCCAACACACACACACACACACACACACACACACACACACACACACACACACACACACACACACACATACAGTGCTCCCCTTTGTTTCCCCCCAACTTGGGTTCCCCACACCATGTACATTACTTTTTTTTTCCTTTTCTCAGACTTTGCCTTAACTCTTTAGGTTTTTAAGAAGCCATAACTTTCTATATGATATAAAGTGTATTTTAATTTTTTATACACAACCTTTTCATCCAATGATGGTTTGAACAGAAATTATGATTAAGGAAAGAAATTCAGTACTGCCATTCAGCTTTAGTTTTCCTTGCATCCTTTCAATAAATGCTTCCTGACTAAGACAGCACAGTAATAAGCATTTACAAAATAACTCAATTAAGCAGGGAGCCCCTGAACCCATAGGTTTATAGATGCTCTCGGATGCATTTTAGAGCATTTCCCAAACTTTTAAACCAGCAGTGGCCTAAACAAAAATCATGAGTAAGAAAAGAGTGCCAGTCTTATTTTTTTCAAGTTGTCTGTAAGGCTTAATGTTCAAAACTGACAAAATACTAGTTCACAATAAACAAGTCAACTGTTGGGAGGATACACAGATCCTATCTGAGAATACTGCCTTTATCCCTACCCCCCCCCCCAAAAAAAAAGACAGTCACTGCCTGTATATCTGTCTGGTGTTAGAATGGGATGAATGCAGAGATTCAAATTATTGCAGTCATGTACTTCAAGTGACTGTGTCATACACATACATAGCATGCTTCCTCACTCCTTACTCCAACCCCCAAATGCAGCCACCCATGTAAGTGCCTGATGTGTGATTGTGAGGAAAGTGAAAAAAATAATGATTACAGTAATGTATTTTATTTTGTTGCTCCCAGACAACGCACTGCTTCTACACAAGCTATGGTAACCTTCTTTGTACATTTATGAGATCTGTGGGAAAAGTGGAAGAAACAATGACCAAGTTGTCCCCAGCCCAAACACAAACTATAATGACCACCTATGTACACCTCTAAGGTTTGATTGTGATGAAAATTAAAGAAGTAATGATCGCACAATCCCCACACCCCAGAAAACATACAGAAACCTTCTACACACACATCTGAGCAGGGCTGGTTTTAGAATAGGTAGGATTGAGAGCAGAGGCTGCCACTAAGTCCAAGTCAAAGTCTATTTATACAGTCTGGGGAGTGGAGGCCACCAGACTCCTAGATGATCTAAGTGTCTGAATTGAATATTGAGTGATTTAGTTTATGCCTTGCTTTTGAAATACAGTTACCTGTTAACTGCATACCCATAGGAGTAATGTATGTGTCCCTGCATTATTGGCATGTGCACAGTTAAAAATCAGTGTTATTTTTTATACACATAAACAAGTATAAGCTGTGGCAATACTACTTTTACACTGAATTCAGCAAATAGCTATAATTATGTAACATATGTACTGCCACACCGGATCAATGACTGCTGTTTAACAGTCGACAAACAGCAGCAGGGGTAGATCACTTTAATTTATCTTATTGAGGAGTAATGCATACCAGTCACTCTTCCTGATTTCACAGATTGCCCCTGATTTTGCCTCATAATTTTGCTCTGTCCCTTGTAAAACATTTGATTTGCTGGTAATCATTCAGGATTATAGACAGTCAGTAAATCCAGAGATCAGAGTTTCATACGTCTTACCAAAAAAATGCATGTCCTTGCAAAATGCGTTATTCTATTAAATTTTTAAGTGAATTGTAATAATATTTAAAATGTGTTCCTGAATTTCATCTTTTATTCTGCTATTTACTGAATTCTTAAGCAAAGAAGTTGAGAGTTACAGTATCTTGTGTTCTGCCTTATTTATAAATCTCCCTGAAAGAAGAAACTATACCTGAAGACTGAAAGCAACAGCTCTTCCTAAAATCCAGAGTGAGCACTAAGATCAGGCACTCTGGGCTGCTGATCTCTCTAGTCTTTATCTTGCTCATGTTCTTTGTCAGCTTTGCCCTAACAGGTTCATATTTCATCCCTGTTCAGTTAAAGTGTGTAATCAGAAAATTAATACAATTTGTCTCCTCATATTTCACCAAACAGCAGCAGCTTTCCTGGGACCCCCACACAGTCAAGGATGATTAAGGGGCCCCTCTGCAGCCACAGGTATTGCAGATAACTAAAGCTGGCTGTGTTGTTTTAGTGGAGAGAATGTCCACCAGCAGGATTTAACTAAGCCAGGGGCACTATTTCAATGGTAAAATATTGGAATTATGATGCCTGTTACTTATCAAAACACTTGTTACTACAACCAGAGATATATTTGGATTTTATAGAAGATATAAATAAGCATTTTTATTACTCAGAATATTTATTAAGTATACAAGATTGCTGTACTAGCTTTTGTTGTTTTATCAGACATGTTACAAAATATCAAGATAAGATAGCTTGCTGTGGTTGGGGCCACCACCCCAGAACCAGGGGCCCCAGCGCCTACATGGTTTGCTGGTGCCTAAAGCCTCCTATAATTATAACAAAGGTTGTATGAAAAAGGGTTGTCTGCCTAACTGTTACACTGGTTTAGAGAATGTGGAACCTGTATATTGGCAGCCTGATTGGAGAATGAACATTCTACAGCAGGGTGTTAATCTAATGGTGAAGCCTGTTGAAAAATGAGTCCTCCACTTCACAGCAACATATTAAGCTCCTGTGGAGCTCAGACTGAAAATAACTTATACTCGATTAGCAGCACTTTTACTGTTTAGTGAGTGTAAATAACAAAAAAAAAAAAAAAAAAAAAAAAGAAAGAAAAAAAATTAAAAAAAAATGTGTATGCGTGTGTTTATGTTTGTGTGTGTGAGTGTATGTGTGCATGAGAATGAGAGCGTGAGCGATTGAGCTATTTTACACTTGCAAAGCATTGCTTTCACTGTTTATTGAGTGTAAAAGTAAAAGAAACATAAAAAAGAAAGAAAAGTGTGTATGGGTGTATGTTTGTGTATATATATTTCCGTTTCTATGTGCGTGCATATATGCATGCTTGCACGCATGAAAGCAGAAGCGCGTGCACGTTTGTGTGTGTGTGTGTATGTGTGTGTGGGGGTGGAGTGTATGGGGAAGGTATGTGTTTGCATGTGAAGACTGACAGCGATCAACCAGTGGCAGCAGCAGTTAAAAGGTTTGTATACCTCTAGACCTCTTAGTTCAAGAAATCCGAATAAAGCCTAAAATAAAGGGGGCACAAGGGTAAAAAAAAGGAACAGATTTCAAATATTGTTGTTATAAAATTATAAAGTTGCTTGAATAAAATGATTTGTTTTAGCATGCATTTTCTGATGGAAATAAAGTCTGGAACTAAAATGTATGTCATTATTTAGTGACTTCAATCCCCAATGACTGGCAGCAAACCACATATTTTAGGTGTTTGGGACTTAAAAAATTAAATATCTGGTTATTTTTTGAATATGTTATATTTTGGATGTATAATACTTCCTGCAACTCCACTTACGTATACTACAGCAATTTTGAAACATTAGGCTGAGGAACTATTGTACATCAAAAATATATAAAAATAATATAGTGAAAAAAAATATAAGTAAAACAACAATTTTACAGTCCCTTCTCTAAGCACAATAATGTCCTCCAGGGTGTGCGTTACTCTGTAAATAATGCCCTTCCAGGGGTGTAGAGGCCCTCTGACTGGGGCATTGGGCCTGATAAGAGCCATGGGCAGGTGTTATTTACACAGTAACATACACACACCGTTGGGCGTTATTGCTTGCATATACTACAGGAGCTAATCACTACTGTGTCTTTCTGCAATGATTAATTAACTATGTTACACAATCCTACTGCTAAAAAAACTTGTGCACTAAAAGAACTCAGTATGTTTTCAACAGTTGTTATAAGAATAAATTGGGAATTTGGGATGCAGAAATTCAGTATTTCAGTGTTCAGTATTTTTCTGTGTAGTTTGAAATAATGCTCTTCTTCAGACATAGTCACATGTAACATAGTTATATTTCATAGAAATGTACTGTTCCTTCTTCAGGCATGCTGAAAAGTTTTGTAATTCTTCAGCTGTACATTTTTCATTCTGTCTTTACTAACTGCATGTCTCTGCAGCTCCTGGCCTGATCCAGACTTCTTTTTTTAGCTCTGTGCTTGCCTGTGTTTGTGGTATTTGAATTAATTAATGATTTAATTATTAAATTAATTGATGAAGCTTAGGTGCAGATATATGACCATATAGATGAGGAAAACAATTTTGTGTTAACAGAGTGTAACAACATGCTAGCAATGTACATAGAAACACACACACATACACACACACACACACACACACACACACACACACACACACACACACACACAAAACTAAACCAATTGTGATAAAAAAAACTTTACTTTGTGACAAATCTGTCTCATGCAAAGTCATGTAATTGCCTGTTTTGTAGCATGTAAGTGCTAACAGTATTGTAGATCTGGGACTAACAGAGCTAAACAATTTATAAAGTCAAAATACCCTCATGATTTACAAACCAAATCACCTGCTTGCTCAGGAGAATTATTATGCATGCTATAGATCGGTTTACATAACAGCAATACTTTAAGCAACTGCTGAGTCACTACAGATAAGCAGTGCTTTGATTGTTTTCTTTCTTTTTTGTGTAATACCAATGCACTTGACCTATGAAAACATATTTAGTTTTGTTGCAGATATAATTCTAACCACCAAACAGATTTACACATGAGATGTTTCTTGTGCAGGAATCTCCTACATACAAGCCCCAGACATATAATGAGGAAGTCTTCCTATTGTTTACTTAATACCCACCTTTAGTTTTCAGTTATAAAGCTTCCTTGCATTAGTAGAAGCAGCAAATACTGACTCTCTAGTCCTTAAATTGAGACGTATGAACAAATAGTATATTTAAAAAAACTGAATGCTTCACTCACTAGATGGATTTATGAGGAAATGGCAAATTTCGGTGCAGACTGTGCTACATGATTTAAATCTTTCATGGACCCCAGTTCATAATGTTGCCTCTTCATTTGATGACAACATTAGAATTAATCTTTAATGTCAGACTGGCGACTTCTGCTTTGTTCTTTGATGGGCCTTCTGAGCAAGACACTGTAGCAAGGATGTTATTGCAGTGTGATACATAGGCAGCACATATACCCCTTGTAAGGTATATGAATGCATTTACCTAACATCAACCCTTCCCATCTCACCTGCTGTGTACTGTTAACTTTATTTGTTGACTGTAATCCCCCCATCTCCAGATGCACTACTTATCCAGTGAACACTACCACTACAAGCCCTGCATTGAATAATAACCCTTGTTGACTATGATCCCCCACAAACACTAATGTTGAACGTTTTGTTTGTTGTTCAGGGCACCCCACCCCCTTCCCCTAATGTCAGATATAATGTTTGTTTTACAGGGATGGATCTTTTCAAGGTTTCTCCCTCCTATTCATTTGCCACTGCTCATTTCCCAGGGACAAGCTCTCAACTACCCTAATACTTAATGTTTTGTTTGTTATTCATCTGAACCATGTCCCATTTCAATAATGCTGACTGTCTTGTTTGATGTCCAGGGAACAGTTCTCCTGCTCACCATCCAGTGTTCAGTGCTCATTGTCTAACTCTACCCCCCAGTGCTTTGTATAGTGTTAACATTGCAGTATTGAACTTCCCTGGTTTCCATAGCTACACATGGTACAGTACTAGACCTACCATCGAATATCTTATTTTAGTATCATATCTGTATTCACTTAGTGTGCCAAAGGGCAGACGTGGCATCTTATGCCTGGTGTGACCTGACAACATCCATAGCTACACATGGTGCAGTACCAGGGTTATTGCTGAATATCTTGACCTAATAATACGTAATTGGGAGAGGGTTCCACCACAAGCAACAGAAGGTATAGAGGCATCCTACGTGTATTATATATATAAAATGGTGGAATGCCAATATACATTTCGCTTGACTTGCTGTATGTTATAGCAAAACCTGCAGCTATTTTGTGCTATATGCTACAAAATGTTGCTTATTGTACTTATAGCAGAAAATGGCAATGAATCCTTTATACTGATAAATGTTCTAAACTGTTCTTGGTAGTAAGGCATTTATGCCTCTCAGTGCATGATGACCAGTAATATTTTATACCTCATGGTAATTGTGGCTATCAAGTATATTTTATGAATTCCACTCACTGTGCCTTTTGCTCACATTTCTTCTGGTGTGTTGTTTTCCACCTCTAAATATTAATGATCATGGGCATGAGAAACACAACCCTTTTATACTGTTAAACTAACTGGGCAGTTGTCATATATTTTTCATAAGAATGAAATTTTCCATTATTGCTTTAGTTTGTAGCTAAGAAAAGTGTCATTGAATGAACAGATTGAAATACCTGCAGCTTATGCTTCATAATAGTTATTTTTTATGATTAGCTGAGAAGCCAAAGAACCCAGGGTTGGTTTGGGAAGTTTCACATTTTTTCTCACTTTTTGCATACAGTGTCAGTCTATTAGAGTATTTTTTTTTCTTTTTCTAGAAGTGTGTAATTTTTAAATCCTCTTTAGCCAAGTGGAGTTAGACCTGAGTGTAGCACCGTGCTGGTACATAACATAAAAGCAAGTATCTTGGTGACTGCTTTTAGTGCGGATTTGGGAAATAATGGGAACTTGTACAACCTGTAATTATTGTTTTTATTATTTACTAATTTACAAATAGCTACAAAGTCAAGGAAAGTCAGTACTATGCAGCTCATGTTTAGTAAAGTGTCAACAATTATAAGTACTCATGAACTCCCCGATTACCTGCACAGTCCGAATTAGGGTGACAGGACAGTAGGTGATTATCCTAGCATTCAGGGCACACAAGGCCACAACAGTAATCTCACAGGTTGGACTTACACATTACATTGTCAATATGTTTATTATGTTGAAGTTTTTGTCATATGATGTGGTATATGTGCTGTTTTGCTCCAATGCATTTGTTCATTATATAAAATTATGTACCCCTTTAAACATGGAGTATATAAGGTTGTTCCACCAGGGGTCGGGTTTCTTCATTATTCTTTCAGAACTGCATTGATAAAGGCCATGACATGGCCGAAACCGGTATGCTGTTTATTCATTAAGATTCCTTTATTTAAGGAATCTGGATGTCAATAAAGTTGGTTCGACTGAACCGTACGTGCTGGCTCATGATTTTTGGACTTACACATTGCTCATGTATCTACAGACACTTTGGAGACTTACTACTTTACCAATAGTACATCTTTGGAATATGGGAAGAAACCAGATCATCCAATGAAAACCATTGTAGACACAGGGAGAACCTCCAAACTCCACACAAAATGCTCCCCATCTGAGAACCAACCTAGAACTTTAAGAGCTATAATAAAAGCCCTGCCACAATGCCTATACTTGATGACATGAAACAGTATAAAAAATCAGGCACAGAGAGGGAAATAAGGAAAGTAATGCATCTCAATCAGCAGTGGTCATGTAATGGTTTGATTTACCATGAGAGATGGGAATGAAAGGCAACTAAATAAAACCACAGTATGGGACTACAGAAAAACAGAATGCATTTAGCTAGGGAAATTTTCTGAAACCAAAATGTTAAATTGGTGACAAGCACAGGGAGCAAGCAACATGAAGATAAAGCTTACGAGTACCACACAAACAGCTATGGGAAAGAGCTAGGAAAAAAGAAAAAAGCAAGGAAATGAAAGAGGCCAATGCGGTTCATTAGGGAGACTTCAAAGGACCCAAGGAGACTGGCATAGTGGGCTAAAAAATGGTATCATGCCACTCAAGGTAAGTCAGCCTCTTGCAGCCTCTTCTTATAGATGCCTGTCAACCAGGCTGTTCTTTGCTAAAGATTATTTAAAGAGTCTCTTAGAATGTGTAGGCCGCCCCAACAGTTGTCAAATATTCTGAAATACAGATCTTCACACAAATAACATAACTGAATAATACAATATTTGAGGGCCTATTTGAAATAATAAACCATTCTTTCCAATGATTGCACTAAGCTGGCTGTTTCTTACTTACACAAGCATCTCCAGGTTAAATCCACCACAGATGAACAAATACTCAGGATTATACAACCTCCAAGTTTCACTTCTGTTCTGAAATCTCACACTGAAACATCTAATAGAAATTTCTTATACCATTTATATCCTGGTACATTACATAAAAACACTCTTCCTTTTCCATCAGATGCTGTTTCTTCCCCCTTTCCTCTTCTTCCTCTGAGCAGGGCAGAATAAATACCCATTACTGAAGGATTTACTGATTATCAGCAAGTCAAATGGCATTAGAAATACTCACTCTAGGGATCTAAACCCTCTTCTGCAGCACCAACAGAATGATGTGGAGCACAGGTACATCTCACAGAGGATAACACTGCTGTGGAACAGACTCCCCATCCACATAAAACAAAGCACACCCCTCTCCATATTCAAGCACAACTTAGATCTATGGATGGGAAACATTTACTCCAGGACTACCTCTGTGCTACTAATGGACAGAGGCAGCTCATAAATGCTTTATCATATGCATGGGTACCCTCAAATTATTTATGGTATGATCCCAGTTATTCTCATCAGGGGTAATACATAATTATTGACTATGGGATGGGTAAGACCAATCTATAACTAAATGGGATATGTTATTTCGAGCACAAAAAAGGGAAAATGGCTAGGCTTAAAATGGCCCACAAGGACAGCTAGTGTAGTACTTACCTATGAACCTATGAAGTAGACAGGTCCTACCTATTTAGCCTCTATTACCTCTTGGAATGATTGAAGTAACAGATCCTTTAATTTAACCATTGCTTCCTCAGCATCTGTGAAAGTCAATGCACCCCCTGCTGAAAAGGCTTTCAGCACAGTTGAAAAAGACAGCCTGTACTTCAGTTTACATTTGCTACACTCATTAATAGCATCCATGAACTGCAGCCTCTGTGAAAATTTGTGTCTGAATAATCATTGTCTACATACACCATTCAGTCTGCTACCATAAATTTCCTCCTTGGTTACCACAACTGCCACAGTACATTTCCTTCTCATATATAAACACAATTAGCACCAGCATTACCCTGGAGTTACACTATAACCTCTCTGATATAGATAATGGTAATTTAGACATCTTCCCTACTCTCATTTCTGATTTAGCAAACCTTCTGCCATCCTAGTTTTCACAAATTCCATTAAATCAAGTCCCCCTTCTCCTTTTAAATTTTCAATCAGTCTGACAGTTTTCCTTCAAGCCTTGCCCTCCATTATGACCACTTGTTGCTGCACACGTTTAGCTTGGCCACGTAAATTCTCCATTTTATGCTGCATTTCAGCTACCTGCTGCTTAATAGGCATCTTAATGAATTCATGGGCAGGCAAACACTCAGTATTATCAACTTGATTAAATTCCAGGCTCGTTATGTATCCATCCCCCGTAATCAAAAATGTGCCACAAACCAAACTTCACTTTTTTGATGCATACTGTTTCTTTAATATTCAATTGGATCTTTTTTCATCACCAGCCAAACACTGTTGCAGTGGTCAGCCTTCATCTTTATCATCACCACTCATTTTTGTTCTTCCACATTCACCATTTCAGGTGTTTTCTGCCATTGTTTCAGTGCTGTAACTTTCCCACATTCATTTATCATCATTCACATTGAAATACAAGAACCAACCGCTTCCAGGCCAATAACTAGTCCCCAAGGGTCTCAAATGAACTGTATAAACCACAATAAAGTGAAAGAGTAAACTCCACACGAGTATGATCGGTTACCACACTTTATATTAAAATCCACACAAATCAGTCAAGCGCTTTCGTCAGAATGACTTCATCAGAACAAATTCCAATTAATCAACATTCCTTATATACTCTTGATTGATAGTCATTACTAACAACAAGCAAACATTTAAATGACAGTGACCAAGTATCAATAAAAGCATACGTTGTGAGACTATTAGGAACCACTAACCAGGTTGTATGTATTTAAAAATGTATGTTCATAAAAATATTTGATTTATTTTATTGTATTAACTCTATGTCTCAGCTCAGGTTTGATACTGATGGCATCATTAATACCAGAAAACTCACATGCGTTTAACTTAAGTTGCCATCTAGTTTCTGCCCTGAGCAACTTATTGGTCCAATCCCCCCCTCTGAAATCTTTGTTCACTATTTCTAAAATACCAAACTTAAAACTATGATTGGGGTTACTCTCAATATGTTTGAATGAAGCGTTTTTTCCATCCTTTCTCGAAATACTGTAACAATGTTCGTAGATTCTACGGTTTAACCTCCTCTCTGTTTTTCCAATGTAAAAACATTGGCAGTCCGTACACAGAGCTAGGTAGACAATACCTGTTGTAGTACAGGAACCTGTAACCAAGGTTACCTCAAAACCAAAGGGACCTAACTTCACCTTGGGGGTATCCAAAATGTATTTACAGTAATCACAAGCCCTACATTTGTGTGTACCCTCCTTTCTCCTTCTACCTGATGCACCATTTTCCAAAATGTTTTTCAAATTTTTGTTGACTCTATAGGTGAATAAACCTAACAAACCTATTACTGCTAAAACTTCCTTGTTCCCCTTAAACATAGCCCAATTATTCTTAATGATCTTTTTTACTTCTTCTGATGTTTCTCCGTAGGTTAGAACAATAGCCTGGGTGAAATCTTTTTCTCCTTTGTGAACCGTGATCGTCACCCCCTCATTCGATCCCAACAGGGGTTTGTATCTGTGATTCCATTCTCCCATAACTTGGTTTCTGATATCTTCCAGAAAACCAAGAGGGTATCCCCTGTTGAGAAACAGGTACATCACTATTTTAGTTTCCTCTTCTACGTATTCCATCTTAGAACACATCCTAACTACTCTTACCATTTGCCCCTTGACTGTATTTCGTTCGGTATATGGAGGATGGTTGCTCGAGTGTTCCAAGTAATCGTTAGAAAAGGTAGGCTTCCTATATATCCTAGAATGGAACATGTTATTGTGGGACTCCTTAATAAGTTTGACATCTAGAAAATTGATTTTGCTTAGGTTACCATTACCAGTAAATTTGAAGTAATCACATGCTTGATTAATGTACTCCAGAAAGGGTTCGAATGAATTTATGTCTTTCCATAAAATAAATAAATCATCCAAATACCTGAGGTACAAATACCTTTGGTTTTGATATATAGAGTTGAAAATGAATTGTTTTTCCCATTGATACATAACTAGATTGGCAAACATGGGGGCACAACTGCTACCCATGGCTACCCCGTTGATTTGTCTGTAAAACTCCCCTTCAAATGTAAAAAAAATATTCTTTAGTACAACCTCCATAAGTTCTACTAAAAAGTTAATTGTACTCTCACTTAGGTTGGATTGTGTCACAAGTGTGTCGTTAAAAAATTCCAAACCCGTATCGTGAGGAATGGAGGTAAAAAGATCGATTACATCAACGGTGGAAAAATATGCCTCATTACTGAAGAATTCATTTTTCACTTTCCTTAAAAAATCCCAGGAATCAATTAATATATGTTCAATAGGTGTTAAGGCCTGTCTAACAATATGATCAATGTAAATACCAATAGTATAGGTAATACTATTGTGGGCAGATATTATAAGCCTATAGGGGGGATCCTTTATATCCTTGTGTGTTTTGGGAATTCCAAATACTATGGGAATAACTGGATGTTATTTGAGTTTACATTGAATTTCCTTTTTTTCACCAGAAATATAATTTTCACAACATGGAACAAACAGAACAGATAAGGAAACATGACAAGCATTTCTCATATCTTGATTTGATGGAGATATCTGGGTACAGAGTTTTTTAAGAAATAACAGGAAAGTGAGACAGGAAGGTAAAAGTAGCAAATCTACATAAAGAAAGTCATCATCACATCTGCACACAGAGAGGAGGAGGAAGAACATCACAGCAAGAATGGGGCAAAGGAACAGGTAATGAGAAACTACATGCAGAATCTTGACAGTTGAGGTAGAGGAAGGGCGAGATGTGGTGGACTGAGATAGTGTCTCACTCTCAGACACATCGAGGAAGGGGATGAGATTCTGATACTGAAATTGAGAAGAAAGAAGTGGGGTAGGAGGAGGAGAGTAATACCCCTGGGGGATCTGAATCCACATACAGCAGACTGGAAGATTTTAAGTTGCAGGGTACAAAAGAAATAGGCATTAATTGAGGTGTTGGACCATGAGAGGTTCAACCAACTGGTGCAAGACTGTAGAAAAAATGATAGAATTGTGGATGCCAGTGCAAAGGAGAGCAGGCTAAGGTACCATTAGCCATAAGTGATCGTGTCACTGTAGTAAGTGGAAGGATATACATAAACAAATATGATGGTGTGGGATATGAGGAGAGTGGATTATGCTGTGCAAAGAGAGAGAATCAAGAATGAGCTAGGAGGCTATGATCAAACTGAATGAGTAAACAAGCGATGGGAATAGGTCTGGTATGGATTCCTTATGGATGGTTTGGTCCGCTATCTTGACAGCTAACTTATCATGGTCAAGCAAAGTAAGTTCAAGTTATTGACAACACAGATCTAATCAAGAGATCAACATCTCAGCTTGTGAATTTTCCTTCTGACACATAGTAATTTGTCAAAAAAAATATTTCTGCAGGAGAGGGCATGCCCGCATGTGGAGGCTGGATCCCACACCCTTCCTGTTAATTATATATACCAGTTCTAATGAAATGAACAAAAGGCAACATCACAGTCTCTGTATATAGAGCCATGTACCATGCAATTGCACTAAAAGGGCCACATTTTAATTCTAGCCCACTGAATGCTTGTTTTCCCTTCATTTGTGATAGAGGCTCATTGGTCAGAAATCAACATGTTGAGTCACTTGAGGAACTCCACTATATACAGCTCAACAAGCTGTCCCTCGCAGAAATGGATGGTATCCATTTAGGTCTGTTATAAGGGTGTGAGGAAGAAGCAAAAAGGCAGATGAGAAGAAGGTCAGTGGCTACAGAGAAGTCTGAGGCTAACATTAGGCCAAATTATAGGGCCTCCAATATGGAAGTTTTCAAGTGTACCAGTTAGGATGTGGAGGAGGCCCATCTTAGTGTTGCTAGCAGAAGGCAACACAGGTAGTGATAGCAGCAAAGGCAAAAACTGAAATGAAGGTGGCAGGAGGGACCAAGAAGGGAAATGGGATTTTTAGGTACATGCAGAAAGGAAGAAGGTAGGGACAGAACTGGCCAGGCTGAGCAAAAATGGGAGGAAGGTCACAGAAGACTGAGAAAAGGAAGAGGTACTAAATGAATTATTTGCTTCATTCTTCAAAAAGCAAAGCAAGGAATGGGTGCCATGCTGGGATCAAGGCAGAAAAAATCAGGGAACAGAAAGAGAGAGAGAGAGAGAGAGAGAGAGAGGCAATGGAGAGGCAAATTACTTTATTTATTTTTATTTAACATTTGTTTACCAGGAAAGTCTGACTGGGACAGTACCCATTTTCAGTAAAAGCCTGGGAAGAAATGTTCCAGTATTTGGAATATGGGAGGAAACCTACATGAATGCAGGGAGGACATGCGAACTCCACACAGACGGCATCCCAGCTGAGAACCTCTTGCTGTGAGGCACCAGTGCTAACTGTTGCACCGCTGCACCATCTTCAAAGGGAGTATAAAACACATGGACTGTATGGGTTTCCTCCTAAATTCCTTACAAATCTGACAAGTCTGATAACAGATCCCCTGACAGACATCTTCAACAAAATCACTCCTAATGCAGAAGGGGTTGAGAAGTAGCATAATGGTTAAGGTATTTACCTTACAGGTGCAAGGTTGGATTCTTATGTGGGGTGATTGACTGGGCTTAAAATGGCCCATAAGGGCAGTTACCCTAGTACTAATCTATGAGCCTGTGAAAGATAACAAGTGTGATACCTTTAGACAAGCAGGAAAAGTCATGGAAAGAATCTTGAAGGAATGGCTGGTAGCACTGCAGAGAACAGTAGTTCCAGGTTAGCAACCAGCTTGGATTATGCCAGTCAAACCTAATCCAGATTTATGATGGAGTGTAGGTACTTTTGGCAGGGTGGTGCTAGTAAACATGGTTTACTAGGACTTCAGCAAGGCATTTAATTTGGACCTGTATAGACATCTAACAGGAAACTGGAAAGTCAGAGTGGGATCAATTTTGAGGAGCTGGATTGTTAGATGGTTGACTGATAGGATGCAAATTGTTGTGGCATGAGAATAATGTCAGGAAATGGGGAGTGACTAGTGGAGTACCGCATGGGATAATACTAGGACTAATACTCTTCAGTGATGCAATGAGCTCATCCTCTTTGCTGGTGACACAAGGGCAGGTGCAGCAGTGAAGGATGGAGGAAAACGTTTAAGCAAAGAATTGGACAAGCTAACCTACTCAGCAGAAAGATAGCACCTGAATTCCATTGCAGACAAATGTAAATCCACAACAACCTGTGTAAGTATCACCTGTGTAAGTAAAACTGATGACAACAAAGAAGGAAAAGGATCTGGAGGATGTTGATCACATCCAGCTGGAATCACCAGAATTAGAGAAGGAGGGCATTAGCATCAGCAAGCACAATACCATGTGTGTGTACTCAGAGCATAGACTCCAGAAGCAAAGACGTAATGCGTTCACTGTACAGGGCCCTTGTCAAACCATGCCTTGAGTACTGCGTGCAGTGCTGGTGACCAACTAGGAAAGAGACTTCGGGTTGCTGTGAAGGATCCATAGGAATGCCACCTGATAAATATGTGGAATTCAGAGAATAGGAAATGATTAAACACTCAACTAACTAGAACTCTTCTCACCTGAGACTAGAAGAGACAATGCAATATGATAGCTGAAAAGAAGATCATTTCAGGATGATGTGAAAGTATCATCCTGGGCAAGGAGAGAAAAGAGTCTGAAGGAAAGGGGACAGGCAGCATATTGTACTCCTTTTATCTGTGAAATACATTTACATAGCGAGGCTATAGTCCCTTGCAATGGACTGCTGGAATGGGCGATGGGAGGAGATGGACTTGTTAAATGCTGTAAAAGAACAGTCTGGGTGTGAGTATTGTCTCCTTTTGCCAGGTGAGCAAATGCAGTGTGATCAGAAGAAAGGTGTGTGTCTCATGGCAGTAATTCATAGCATTACTAACACTAATGCACTTGAAATGATAATGAAATACTGAAACAGTTAACACATTTAAAACTAACATATACATTTTAAGAAAACAACAGCTAGAAGTTGTTTAACACTAAGTATAAAGGCAGAAGTCAAAACAGTTGCTCTGGTGGTGTAGATGAATAAAGCCCTAACTATGGCCCAACTGATCTGGGTCCGATTAGCTGCTCGGATGACAGACAGAGTTTCAGGGGAATGGACATTCCCATCCTGGGGGGGGGGGTGCTCACTGGTAATGCTCCCTAACAATAGGTATGGTCTAAAGAGAAGAAATGCCATTAGACTTTGATAAATTACCCCAGATCTGTTATCTTACAAATTTATGAAACAAATACATTGTATATGCATGCACATACTGACAAAATAGCAAAAACATTTACTGTGGAATTCTACACCTGAATATATCAATTAAGAATGTGAGACCTTGGTTGTATGCAAGGGCGCCCGCAGGCAGGTGCAAGGGGGTGCACTTGCACCCCCCTGGAACCGGCTGGCCGAGAAATTAATTTAAATTAAAAAAGTTTTTTTTTTTAAAGGGCGTTCCTCTTTAAGAACGCCCTTTGCATCCTGTCCAGTCGCACAGACGCAACAGGTGTTTGCGACCTGTTTTTGTCTTCTGTGTCTGTGCGCGATTGATGGTTTACATCTTTTTCTTTCGCGCCTACTGGAGATTTGAATTCAAGAGGACGTTCGGACTGCGCAGATGAATGTAGAAGTGAAAGGTAGGTGTCTTGTAGTATTTTTAATGGATCTGCCACTGCATGTCACACAAAACAAAACTCACAGTCTCCAGACGGCAATTTTTCTGCAATTATCACTGTATTGACTGCTCCTTGCGGTTAGCAGGATGGATGCGACTATCGCATTAATCAAATCAGGCTATGATTGGAGGGGGCATCTCAACACCTGCAATAACTGATTGTTTGCATCCTGCCACCAGTCCGATGATGGATGAAATATGTGGGCATTTATTTGTAGAGAGGTGTATTTAGATTTAAACAAATCTCTGGAATTCTAACGCTTTATGATATGCGCAAGAAATAACACCCCCCCCCCCAAAAGTCAGAACTGAACTTCTGCCCATGCAGAGGTCTACCTCGGTTTAAGACATAGCTTTTTGTCATCACTTGAATTGGTAAAGCAATTTGCACTCTTTATAGTTTCCTTTTATTGAAATTATAAAGATCGCAAGGTTCGCTAAAATGATTTTTGCTGTTTAGTGTTAAATGAATACGTATTTGACAAATACATATTTCAATTAAAAGATATAGACCCAAATGGCATGTGGCTTTTTATACATAAATATTACATGCAAGACATTCACTGTCACAGTATGACATTTCATATTATACTTGGCTTCCATTCAAGCATATGACTTCTACTCAGGTTGAACTTTGCAGCACTTATCCAGAAAATATATTTTCTGAGTTTTCATCATATAAGAAGTGAAATTCTCATATAATAAATAATGACAGTTGTTGTCACAGCAATTCTGAATGCCTCCCACAAAATTAGACTTGTATGCAGTGAAGTGCATTGCATAAATATAAAGTTGTGTATGTGGTTATACCTGAAATCACTAGATAAGTGCATTCCATGACTTGGGGTCTTGACATATTAGTCTGAGAAATGTTCTAGTACATTTCAGGCAGTGTCAGAGATAAGGTTTTAGCTGTTAAGTAATACCAGTAGTCCTATACAGACATTTGGGTGCTCTGTTTTGTTGATATTCACTTCATAACAAACATGCACATTTCACATTTTTCAGGTTGGCAAACTTATATATCTGAACCATACCATTAGTTTGCATAAAATCAAATTCAGTGTTCGTTTAGAAATTATAATGACATATGTGTATTTTACTGATTCAGAAACTCATGCATGTATTTGAGGTTTTGTTGTATGCTTTTTCTAATTGCTATTAGCTCAGGTATTAGTACAAGGCTATTAGCCTTGTAGGCTAACTATCCACAAGTCGTATCCTGAATTTTTATGAGTTTCTTGAAATAGTAGAGATATACTGTCAGTTTGGACCATAATGGCCTTCTAAAATCAACAAACTGCAACATCTGCAATGCAGTCAGTTTAAGATAGTAGTGTAGCTTTCAGAATACATACATTTAATTTCAGTAATTTCAAGCTTAACAGCATGTCCATCTCTCCCTAAAGGTGGTGTGTGTGTGTGTGTGTGTGTGTGTGTGTGTGTGTGTGTGTGTGTGTGTGTGTGTGTGTGTGTGTGTGTGTGTGTGTGTGTGTGTATATATATTCATGTCACCCAACTGTACAGAATTTTGCAGAATGTCTAGATTTTTGCCTCATATTTTTGGTCTGTTCCTCATAAAATTTGTGTTTTTTTTCTGGTAAATTATTGAATATTGAAGTCACTACATAATACTAAATAAAGACAAGCATTTGAGTTGCAGACTTTATATACTTCAGAAAATATGTAATAATGCAAAAGCTTTTATTCTAGCAACTTTTCTAAGTTTATAGGAACAATATTTAAATTCTGTCCATATTTTTAGGCCTTTGTCCCCCCCATTCTTTCTGGCTTTGTCCGGATTTATTGCACTAAGAGGTTGAGAGGTATGTATATAATGTATGTGTGTGTGTGTGTGTGTGTGTGTGTGTTTATACAATACATACACAATATAAATCACACAACTTCTTGATCTCGAGGTGAAAGTAAGAACAGACACAATGATCTTAAGTGCTTTAGTTCTTATTTAATATTAGAACTTTATCAGAAAATACAAACACAAATCACCCACTACCTACTATTTATTTAAATATATTATACTTCAATTTCAATTAAATAGAGATTTATATGAAGATTTACGGGGTACCCCTCAATTTTTTTATAAAAAAACTAAGTGTTTAAAAAAGTTTTTTTTTTTTTGAAAAAGGAGAAATTAAACAGAATGTAATAAAAGGAGTAGAAAGGGGTATGTATAATTGTGGTAAATGTTGAAAGTGTAAATATATTTGAGTATGCAAACAATTTAAAGTAGAGCATTTAGATTTTTTAATAATAGTAAATAACAGGTTTGATTGCAATTCAAGTAATGTATATTTAGCTGTGTATGCCACATGTTTGAGTTATTATGTGGGTAAAACCATGAAATCCTTAGCAAACAGAATTGTAGAACATGTTTAGCAATAAAGCATAAAGGTAATAAAATTGCTTTAGCTAAGCATAGGTTGCTTTGCTCAGATTTTAAAAAGTTTAAATTTTTAGTTCTTGAACAAGTGCCATATTTTATTGGCGATAATAATAATTTATTAGAAGTCAAAGAACTAAGATGGCAGCTGCGATTAACAGCTGACATATTTCCAGGGTTGAATGAAAATGTAAATATTAAATGCGTTTTAAATTGGTCACGATATGGAATGATGTCATAATTGATTTTCTAAAGTGATTAACCACTACGCTCCCATGCTGCATGAACATCACAGCAAGAATGTCAGAAGTATAAGTGCAAGCCTATACTGAAACATAATGATGGCATGCATCAAAGTGCATAAAATGCATTTTCAAAACTATGGTTTAGGTTGCATTCACAGTACTAGTAGTGCCAGTGCATATCTCCGGATGTGCCACATGCTTTTGTTACTGAGTTGTAGTTGAATATGTGACAAGGATGCTTGAACCGGCTCTTTCTGAATAAATATATTTTAGATTTTATTTTCTTAGAATACCATGCTGCACTCAAAGTTTAGAGATGGGTTAGTATTTGTAATAGTAAACTTTCAAAATATGAAATGTGGTGACGTTAGATCTGTTTATTTTATTAAACATAGGGTTTTGTTTATTTAGTAGTTGTTGCCTGACCCTGTTGAAGGTGAAGCTCCAGTAGGTGCATTGTAAAACCCATCTTGGCCAAATAAAGGTATTGATTGCTTCACCTCTGTGTTCCAGCTTCTGCCCATATGCAGATGGTTAAATAGGAAATGGCAAATCGAATATTTTGCAGTACTTATCAGGAGAATTATGTTGTGCTGTTTGCATTGTTGTCACATCTTCAAGGAGTGCTGATTTTTGCTGGTGATCTACCTTAACTGATAAGGAAGTCCCAAACAAATATTTTTTTGGAGAGTGGCTAGCATTACAAATCACAGGACGTCAGACCAAAGAGGGGGAGTTGTTGTTGTTATTAACTGTTTTTAATTACTTCTTACTTTGAGGCAGAAGTCTATTTTCTTAGTAGATTAACAGATATTTTAATGAAGTGTTGTACTGGTCGCATTCAGGATGGATTAACATTGCCTTCTGCAAGTAGTTTTGATTTAAGCATATTGCAAAGTAACTCCCAAAGAGACAGTGTTCTTGTCACTACAGGATGTTTACTAAGGTGAGAGTATGCAAAGAACTACATATATAACGTTAGCATGGAGAGCATAACATTTACTACAGGTTTACAAAGACATGGCTTACTAATTTACAGATATGCAGAGAGACATGCACAGTATGTTTTACTGTTATGTTCTGGTGTGTATGCATTTTTATTATATGCTGGAGTCTTTATTGCTGCTTATCGAGAAAAGCTGTTTTCCAGACTCTAAAGGTTAGAAAGAGGTGTTTTATACATTTCAAGGATTGTGACAAGTTATGAGCAGTTTACAAATCATAAAGCATTATCTTCTTCCCCTGTCATACTGTATTTTTATTTAATTGTTTTATCAGTTAACATTAAGTAATGTGCATTCAGTTACAGAATAGTATAGTAAATTCACAGAGAGCCATTGTTTGGTTTCTGTTACATGATGTACTTCACTTTTTTTTTTGAATCCACATAAAGGTAAGATTTTTTTTTTTTATTTTACATTTGTTTACCGGGGAGGTCCAACTGGACAAAGCTGTCTATTTTCAGCAGAGGCCCAGGGAGAAAAGCTCCAGAACAATTGCTAACATACTATACATAAGATATTTACGTGAGCATTGTGGTTTACACAGTTATAAAATATAGCAGATATATGATTGCATAAGATATTTACAAAAGCATAATTGTTTAGACATACAATTAAAAGTATAGTAGGTAGTAACATATGATTGTTCATACAGTAAGTTTAGTAGAGATAATGTTGAAGATGTACTAAAGATAAGACAAGAAAGGAAAAAACTAAAAAACACTAGCCAGATTGTCAAAGCAGGAGAATATAAACAAGTTCATGTGAGGTTCATTGACATTTTAAGGGAAACTGTGAAGACTGTGCATAAAACATATATTCCTATCCATAATTTATACCTCAGTCTCAACCTCTTAGAGCAAAAAATCTGGACAAAGCCTAAAATGATGGGGGACAAGTAGGGACAGATTTTAAATATTGCTCTTACAAACTTAGAAAGTTGATAGAATAATAGGTTTTGCATTAGCATGACATTTCTGAAGGATGTGGACTCTTCAACTCAAATGTTTATCATTATTTAATGACTTCAATCCTCAGCTATTTGCCAGAAAAGTACAGATTTTAGGAAGAACACAAAAAATATGAGGCAAAAATCTGGACATACTGCGAAAATCTGTTCAGTTGGGAGGTATAATGGTGCTTACTGCAGTATTAAGTTTTCTTTGCATAAACATGTACAAAAGCAAAAATCAACTAGTTTTATGTATTTATTTTTTGCTGTTGTCCAGGTTAGCATGATGCACATGTTAATCATTGGTGCAGCTGAAACACATCAGAAAATGTTTTTTTTTAATCCCATACCTGACACTTTTTTTTTGTTTGTTTTTGTTCAGTAACATCATTGATAGAAGATCTGCAAGATATTGACTACAACGTTAGTAGTAGCCCATTGGATTCTTTAGGTTGTCTTATAACTTCAAAGTCAATGCATCAGACAAGAAGTGATCATTCAGATATAGTAGCAATATGATATAGTTCATTACTGATGGCAATTCGTTTTCAGAATTCTTCACGTTGTAGGTTTTGCATCATTTTAAGATGCAGATAAAATAAGTTGAACTGAGCAGTATTAATGGTGGAAAAGCAAGACGTCAGTGAAGAAACTAATGAGTCAAGACAGGGAATATAAATACTTGTTCTGTAATAACTCTCCAAATCCATGCTGACTGTGTTTGCTCGGTGTGTCGACTGCAAATCCTTGGCAACACTAACTCAATTCTAAATTTATCTGCTAGTGATCTTGCCTTACTGAGAATGTCATTCCTAAAGTGTTCTTCAGCATGCTCCTTGAATATTTCAGTGAGTCTGTTGATGTGTTGTTGAGCCTCTACTATATCAAGTTGAACAAACTGAAACATCTGGGTAACAGGCTCAAGAACTGATGAGTAATTTGCAATAATGAAGAGAAAAATAAGAAAAGTGCACGAAGAGCAAGCGCTGAGTAACATATGTGCATTTTGTCTGGTTTCACCAGCAGTGCTCTTCTGAAGATCAGCCAGTCAAATATTTTCTCAAAGTTCTGACTAAACACACAAATGGATTTATATTTCTCAGTCTATCATGTCTCACACAGAAGAGGTATATTTGGTGCCAATGCTCATCGTTTTGGACTGTCACGAAAAAAAAAATAATAATCTTCTTGATAACACCAACACCACTACTTATTTCAGGAACATCATTCAGATCATTGACTACAAGGTTTAGTCTGTGAGATGCCCAGTGGATAAAGGCTGTTTTTGGATACTTTTCACAAATCTTTGCCTGACCACCATTCTGGATGCTTGCCATTATGGAGCAGCCGTCATAGCCTGTCTGAGTAATTTTTCCAGGTCTAGATCACACTTTATGCATTCACTGACAATGACATTTGATACAGGCTGTGCATCTCTCACAACAATGGGAACAAAAACCGCAAACTCTTCTCGAATACAATCATCATCAACAAACTAAATGCCCAATGACAACTGCTCAATGTCTAAGATATCTGCAGTTTCAGCTGCCAATACACTAAATCCAACTGCCCTGTTTGCTGCACAAGCAATCTCCTTTTGAAGTACGTGTTCGTATTCTGCCAACAGCTCATTTTGCACCCTATGGGATGTGTACCAAGCATTTCCTGCAACTGTTTCACTGTGCTGTTTCAGTATTGTGTCACCAGCTTCAATACGAAAATCTAACAAGTAACACAAATTTCCACCAGAGCCTTCTTTTCCACAGAGAGGAATGTCATGGGTTGCACAGTAAATAATGACAGATACAATTGGTTCCAATTTATTTTGGTTCTTTGCAATTTGTTTTGCTACTGCTGCATCTAGCTGCGGAATAACAGCTGTTTCTGGCTTCTGTCGTGTTCGTGTACAAGAAAAATTGGAAGCATCTTCAGTAGAACCTTTGTGCCATGATGATTGCATGTGATTTCTTGCAAGACTCATTGAAGGCATTATATTTTGTGCACACACTAGTGATGAAGCTGCCTTGCAACCCACGGTGAAGTGACTGAGGAAATAATGCACAAGTTAAGCAGAGTGGGCCTTTCAAGAGAGGAGAAAATGAAAGCCACGGTGAGTACTGAGACAACCAACTATAGCTGAATATAGTTGTTAATAAATAATGACATGCATTTCAGTTTCAGACTTCATATTATTCAGAAAAATGAATTCTAACATAAATCCTTTTATTCTATCAACTTTCTAATGTGTCCCTAGTTTTGGGCCTTTATCCCCAACATTATAACACTCTTTGTCCAGATTTCTTGTGTTAACAGATTGAGAGGTATGGTTTGTATGTGTGTCTGTATGTATGTATAAGAAGGAGGAAGCATACCCCTCAGCTGTCCAGGTTTTTGGAGAATGTCCAGACTTTGCCCCTTATTCCTCATAAAAAGCATTGAAGTTGCTAAATAATGACAGACATTTGAGTTTTAGATGTGTTATCCTTTAAAAAATGCATACTAACATAAATCCTGTTATTCTAGCAATGTTCTACGTTCATGAGAGCAATATTTATAATCTGTTCCTATTTACTTTAGGCTTTGTCCAGATTTCTTGCACTTAGAGGTTGAGGTGTGTGTTAAAGAAAGTGAAATGCCCTAGAGTTAGCAGGTGGAATTTATTTTCAAGTGCATTTTCAAGGAATTGTGAGCTTCAAATGAAGAGAGTTTTACTGCTGTTCATGCTAAGCCTGCTTAAAATGTGCAACTGTTTTGTTTAGCAAATAGTATCACTATTGTGGTATAGAATTTTTAAAGCAGCACAGCAGGTAGCATACTTGCATCTTGATACAGAGGGCTGTAGGTTCTACTCCCACACCATGTAGACTTGTATTTTAAGGGGGTGTATGTCCTCCTTTGGATGAGATGCCTAATAACTATTAACTTGTTTTTCAGCTTGCCACCCATTCCCTATTGCAATATACCAGCTTACCATTTTTTTAATATAACATAGGCAATTTATTTTTCAAGGGCGGCAGGCAGTGAAATTATAGATGAAACACTGAAATATAAAGTTGTTTTCTAGCAACAAACTCTTCACTGGTTTCAGATCTCTTTAATGTGGAATTATTCAGATGAGTTTTACTTCTGCAAAGATTCTGCATATTGATTGATATTGGTGGATTGTATGACAGAAGTTTGAGTAGAGTGGCCCTTTATGGTTGAACTGTTCTGAATTGGGCAGGTTGTCATTATTGGTTCATATGATTTGTTTCATTGCTTAAAGGAAAAATGTTCAGAACTATAAATTTAAAACACACTCTAACAAGTGGTGCTGTATTATACAAGTGATATAATTCAATTATTATATAGTATAATTAATACAGTCAGGAAGGTGAATCAAATAACTTTTGCATGGTTCTAAAAATGTATGCAAGGAGTCTATGATTTGAAAACAGCCCAAAGGTAAACTTACCCTGCCACTGGCCAGATGCATTTTCTTTGAATGCGGGTTTCAATGTTGTTTCGGTGAGTGTGGGTTTCAAAGGTAGAGAAGTTTTAATGCTAAATCTCTTTTCATTGTAAGACTATTGCTTTGTTTAGGTTTAGTAAATGTCTATCAGTGTTTGTGCTATAAAATTTGAAGTAAAAGTTGTAAATGAAATCCAAATATCTGTAATCATTGTAGAAGTAAAGCATAAAACAGTATGCACACTGAGAGATTTGAACAGTGTCTATGACAAATGGGGAAAAATAGCCAAGTATTGGGACACTGGAATGGCTGCGTGGGCGGGGGTGGGGCTGAGTGGGCGGGGGCAGCAGAGGGGTGGGGCTGTGTGGGTGGGGCTTGGGTTTGCACCCCCTTGCAAAAAATCCTGCGGGCTCCCTTGGTTGTATGTTAGTGAACCTCTCATATTCAGTGAAAATTTTTATTACGCGCACTCATATTCCTTTAATATCAGTAATTACCATTAGAGTTATATACCATTTGATAGCACTAAAAAGACCATACATTAATTCTAGCCTCTGAATGCTTGATTCAGCGTAAGTGAAAAAGGCAAATGTACTGAAACTGTAGTCTAACTGGTATACTGCTATTCCAAGAACAGCAGTTTCACGTGCTTTTACAGCCCTTTAAATCTTCCTTCATCTGTATTGTTTTGTATTACAGAAGTACTTATCTTGCTGAGCTGAAGGATAACTGGACCTAACTAAATACACATGATTAGTGCATTTTACACTGCTTACAAACTGATAAGTGATTGTACTAATGGACAGCCATAAGCCTGTCATGCTGAGTGAGGCAGTACTGCTTCTGATGTCAACTAGAAGGTGTTTGCTTCTTCTTTTCCTAGGTACCTTAGCAAGGGTTGCATAGCACAACAAGCCTGCACATTGCATTAAGAATGTTGGGATAATTAAACGGTGGCATACTATGAGACTGAGCCCATAACTGTGCTCCATTAGGGAAAGTGGACCAGTGCAGAAAAAGTGCAAGATGGCCTCAGCTGAGCAGTAATACACGTGTGTGCAGATGGGCAAGGTCAGGTGAGCAAAGTAATGCATATGTATGCAGATGAGCAAGAAGATAAATATTCACTGAGCAACTTGGCTCCCTCTAGACTGGAATAGGAAAGCAGCAACACTTAGTATGCTGTAGTTAGCACTTGCTGAAGAGCAGTGTTGGAAAACACAGTATAGCATTTAGATATAGTACACTGTGGACACCTGTATAGTGATGTCTGGTCACACAGTATAGCATTTAGATATAGTACACTGTGGACACCTGTATAGTGATGTCTAGTCACACAGTATAGCATTTAGATATAGTACACTGTGGACACCTGTATAGTGATGTCTAGTCACACAGTATAGCATTTAGATATAGTACACTGTGGACACCTGTATAGTAATGTCTACTCACACAGTATAGCATTTAGATATAGTACACTGTGGACACCTGTATAGTGATGTCTAGTCACACAGTATAGCATTTAGATATACTACACTGTGGACACCTGTATAGTGATGTCTAGTCACACAGTATAGCATTTAGATATAGTACACTGTGGACACCTGTATAGTGATGCCTAGTCACACAGTATAGCATTTAGATATACTACACTGTGGACACCTGTATAGTGATGTCTAGTCACACAGTATAGCATTTACATATAGTACACTGTGGACACCTGTATAGTGATGTCTAGTCACACAGTATAGCATTTAGATATAGTACACTGTGGACACCTGTATAGTGATGTCTAGTCACACAGTATAGCATTTACATATAGTACACTGTGGACACCTGTATAGTGATGTCTAGTCACACAGTATAGCATTTACATATAGTACACTGTGGACACCTGTATAGTGATGTCTAGTCACACAGTATAGCATTTACATATAGTACACTGTGGACACCTGTATAGTGATGTCTAGTCACACAGTATAGCATTTACATATAGTACACTGTGGACACCTGTATAGTGATGTCTAGTCACACAGTATAGCATTTACATATAGTACACTGTGGACACCTGTATAGTGATGTCTAGTCACACAGTATAGCATTTAGATATAGTACACTGTGGACACATGTATAGTGATGTCTAGTCACACAGTATAGCATTTAGATATACTACACTGTGGACACCTGTATAGTGATGTCTAGTCACACAGTATAGCATTTACATATAGTACACTGTGGACACCTGTATAGTGATGTCTAGTCACACAGTATAGCATTTAGATATACTACACTGTGGACACCTGTATAGTGATGTCTAGTCAGCTGTATTTCTATTGGCTTTATAAAAGTCAAGAAAGAGAAGGAAATGAGAGCATAAGAGATTAATACAGTACAGAATAGAGCTACATAAGCATGTAAGAACGAAGCAGTAAATTGTACATCAACGTATGGGAGAAGCAACTTTGAAGATGCAGATTTTACAGAGATTAACAGAAACTGTAGTAAGTCAAAAACATATTAGTAAATTAGTAATACACAAATGAATGTGTTTTGCAGTTAGCAGCATTCACATGAGGAGTTAAGAAGCCTACATATTTTACAATAAGGTGCAGATAAGTGATACAGAAGGTTGTTTACCTATAGTTGTTATTATCAATGAGTTCTTTTGTTTTACATTATTATTAGCAGAGGTACATAGGAGGTCTATCCATGAGTGTTGCATGTACATAGCCAGGTGTCTTCTAAGTGTGACTTAAGGAGCCTTTTAAATTGCATAATACAGCTGTTTGAGGTTATTAGGGTTGGTAGTTATTCCATACTTTAGGGTTGTAGTTAGAGAATAAGGAATTCCCAGCCTGGTTGTTGGCTTTAGTAGTATCTAAAAGGTGTAGGTTACTGGAGCAAAGACAACAAAAACTTGTGTACGGGTGTATAATATTCTGGAGAGCAGGAGTTTTTTCAGGTTGATGGACAGCTTTATGTGCAAGGGTCAGTTGGTTAAAGTGCAGAAGTTGAGGAAGTTCAAGCCAATTTAGTTGTTTAAGAAGGTATTAGTAAACAAAAGTTTAAGAAGTTGTTAGTAAACAACAATATATAAAGTATATAAAACATTACAGTTAAACAGTGGTGGATGTATACACATTTGGCAGGGGACTCTTGGGTCAGACAAAGGAGAGCAGAGGGTAGACAAATGATGATGGGGAGGACACAACAACAGACAAGGGATGGACTGGTACACATTTGGATGTAGCACACCTGGCTGAGGATAAGGTGGGACATTGGCAGAGTGTTTGAAACCTACCAGCCAGAGAGACATTATTGTGACCCAGTGGATAGTCATAGCTGATAGAAGGGACCACACCCTCCTCTGGTGACCCAGCAAAACTAGGCTACTGGTGAACAAATCTACAGTCCACTCCAAGAGATGCTGTGTGGTGGCTACTGTCCTATCAACCTCCTCCTCAACCATCTCCTTTAGTGTATGCTAAACCACCATGGCAATTAATGTAGCCTACCTGCCAGAGAGAGAAAAGAATCCCCCATTCCATTGAGGCACTTCCTGCCCACTCAGCCACCACAGCTGCAGCCAGTACAGGGGGTATGCCTGCATCCCATTAGTATTATCATGGACTACAGGAGGGATACAGAATAGAAAGGGCACCATAAGTGAAGATGTCCTGCAAATGGAACAATATATCCATGCTACAGGTCATTAGATAATATATAAAGGAACCTCACCCCATCAAAAGCATCTTCTGCCTTCTGCCACAATTAATGTGGTTGACATCTCTCTCTGCCTGTGCTGAAAAAGAAAACACACAAACCATCACCAGTAGTTTTAGGTGAGATACACAGAGCAGTACAAAGCTACAATCTGGCATGTAAGCACAATACAGCAGAACCCTGAAACTGTGCCCATAGGTGAGATCTATGGAATAGTGCAAAGCTACAGTCCCACATGTAGTGGAAGATAGCAGGAGTCTAGAATGGTCCCCACAACATCACAGCTGAGCAGCTGTGCCCACAATATGTGCCTCTGTTATGTGAACAGATGTTCCACCACAAACACCCAAGTTCAGATACAGTTCCCCACTGCAGCCCTACTACTGTGTCCTGGTATCATTCACATAAAACAGCCTTTACTAGGAACACTGCTCTGGATAACAGTGACAACATATTTTACGACTAAAATTAACAAAACATTTCTAATGCCAATGGCTTGCCATACCCATCAGCGTTTCCTTGCCTAATTTATATTTCAGCTGCTAAGGATCTTCAAGGCAGTAGTGTCACAGGTCATCATACCCATATCGGCATTACTCACTGGTTCATGGGATGCCAGTGGTTTCAGAAAGCACCTCTGCTGGGTTGTTGCAAGCATCCACCTTTCTAAATTCTAAATTTCTAAACTGACCCACATCAGGCCCTAGCAGCCACTCCCTGAATAATCTGTGCAGGAGAAAGAGAATGATGTTGTTCCACTTTTCACACCAGGCAGGCAGGCAGTTAGGGAATGATTTTGCCCCACTGTTTACACCAGCCAGGCAGTTATCACCATGTATATCCTCACAAAACAAGGTGGTAGCCTGTGAATCAATTCTGAACCATAAACATTTGAAGAATCTGGATTTAGCTGCACACACAACACGCAAAGTCCTTTATATTTGTTGCTTTAGCAGCCACTGCATCGTTTTAATGCCAAACCACTCACTGAAAATTAGCAACATTGGAAGCAAATGAGCAGTAAGAAGCAGATTTCTGGCATTAGATAAGTAACTTTTACAAAGGGATAGTCCCAAGGAGGTTCATGGCAGTACAGTGATAAGATTTATTTATTGTTTTGCAATGTGAATTCTTGCCATTAAGCAGAGTGTATGTAATGCAATTGATCTGTATTATGCTTGCCTGCAGCTTTCTCTTGCATGTTGTAGATATCTGCAATATCTAAGATATGTAGCTATATTTTTTATAGTGCATGTATGGGAGGGCAGTCTACAATATTTGGACTTACTATCCCTATACTCTCCTGTACTCTCCTGTTTATCCTATTCAGATAATGTTGGTATGCATATGCTACATGAACAGCAGAAGCAGACCTCCACAATTGTATCACTAGGACCAAAGCCCTGTAACTTTCTTTCACTTTGACACCTTAGGTGCACCTAAGCCATGCTGTCTGTGACTGTCAGCCTTCACCTGTAGATAGCTGTGGGTAATTTTGGAGCTAATTCAGCTGCTTATGTTCACTTGTGTCCCTGCCACTGGTCTCAGGTATAAGTAGAGTACTCCTCTGTCCATGGGATGTGTGGCATATCCTATGTTTGTATCTTAGATACAGCCTACATTTGCCTATAAACCCACTCAAACTCACTGTGTGCATTGAACAGTCTACAGTCCTAAGCAGTGAGCAGCGTATAACTATATATCTTGTTTTTGCAAATGTCATCATTTGATCCAAAGGAGGTAGATGGCAGATAACTTTAGCCAAGCAAAGAATGATATTCTTCTACAATCTACAAGGACATATGGGTTGAGAGTGTTGCGGAGAGGAGTGTTTACCCGACTCTGTGGGACCACATGTGGAAGACAGTGGTACACAACAGCAGTGCTGTGGATGGCCGGAATCAGACAATGCAGCAATATTGTAAACTCACGACTGTCATGATAAAGGGGGGTGGCAAAAAGGCATGTAGCAAACTAGCAGAGAAATCACCCAACACTGCAAACTTTGCAGATGTTGAGGACTTCCTATATGGAGATGAAATCACAGGTATCATGCCTAGAGGACTTGATACAAGTGTCAGAATTTCCCAATCATCATCTATCTCAGTGAGGTATGTGCCAGATTAGTAACCAAATAGAACATACACAGCAACAGTGCATACAGAGTGTAGTTAGTGCACACAAACAGTAATGCATGTGTTTCCCATAGATAAGTCAGAAATTCAATTACATAGGCATGCATCTGTTCTGTGTGTACAGTTTCATCTACAACATTTGCATGACTATCACCAAGCCTCCCACATACCATGGGTAGTCAGATATGTGTTCCAACAAAATGGTGAACGACCAGCAGAAAAAGCAGCAGCAAGTCCAGCATGGATAAAACTTCCTTTAGTGGGTTTATTAACAAACTCACACTTAAAAACAATAAAAAATAATCATTAAATAAAGTGCTTTCATCCTGGTACCCTCCAGAACTTCCTCAGATTAATCTAAACAAACTACACCCAACTTAGCCTTTAAATAACCTGTGTTGAAGCCACCATATTTCCTCTTCTCTAGATTTAAAGAGCCAGTGTTCAAAAACATTACATATTATATAACATTAGCTCCAAAAAGCTAACAATCACATAATTAACTTTTAATTACTTAAAAACAGATAAATATACAACAATAAATAATTTATGAATATAATATTTAAAATATTAAGTTTAAACGGACACCTGTATAAAATATATTACAAACTAATAAACCATAATTAAAAATTAGAAACAAGCATATTTATAAATTCATTAATTTCCTTCCATCCTAATATATGAAGCAAGATGTTCATAATATTATAGAATGGCACACAATAAGACATAAAAAAACAAATAAACATCAAAAACACAAAATATCCATATTGCCTCTACTGGGAACTGAACCCAGAAGTTTCTGGATATAAAACAATTGTAATAACCATGACACTACAAACATCGTTCAAGAGCTTTTATTCTCAACAAACAAGCTATATTACATTTGTCATTAAGTCCTGGGGGCTTAAAAGCATAAAAAGAGCTGTCAGTGCAATTCCCTTATTTCTAACCATACTTGCCAAGCTCCCCCCCCCCCATTTCCCAACATCCACTTTTTCTAAAATGGCAAATTTGAAGAAGTGTTCAGAGTAAACTAAAATATGCTTTGCCAGGGCACTTGTGGTTTTATCCTTTTTAATGTCATATACATGTTCATATATTCAAGACTTTAAAGCCCATTCAGTTTTACCTATGTAGAACAAGCTACACCCTTGACATAAAGCGCAATACACCACCCCAGTTGTTCTGTGATTAAACTCACCATTAAAATAACATATTTTATCCAAAACTGAACAGCTGTTCCCCACACTAATCCACTTACATTGTGGACAGTGTCCAAATTTCTTCATACCACACCTTATTGGGTCCAATTTCATCGCCTTTCTCTCTAAAATACCCTTCAAGTTGTTTCTTCTATATACCACAATAGGTTGTTTCCCCAATTTAGATACTGTTTCACCATCTTCCCTAATGAAATTCCAGTTCTTACAAAGAACCCACCAGACAACTGCAGTATCCATACTAAAACTGGTAATAAATGCAGTTGTATATGTGCAGGGGGTACACACAGGGGCACTCACAAATCTCTCCTGTGTTTCTTGCTCTTAGCCAGGATAGATGCATACCATCTGTCCCTTCTCTTTTTTATCACCTCCAATAACAATGCTTCAGTCATTTTTTAGGGTGCCCCTATTCAAAAACATATTTTTCATAAAACCACACTCTTTAATAAAATCATCAAAGTCTGTTACCATTCTAGCTGCCCTTACATACTGACCTTTAGCTATCCCTTTCTTCTGATGGTATGGGTGGCTATTCAAATAGTGCAAAACAGTGTTAGAATAAGTGGGTTTACAATAAATCTTAGCAATATATCTTTTACCTTTGTGTGGTGGCAGGCACTCCCCAGATTTACTATTCCTTCATACAGGACTAGCTTAGTCCTGCACATAGGCAGCTGTTTAGGAGCAGGACGGCAGAGCGCCATGCATAGTAATGAGACGTGCTGCCTGAGCTCCTAGGGTTACACAGAGCATGTAAGAGTGCAGGGGGCATGTCTGAGAGCAGAGCTTTCAGTATATACACACCCCCCGCAATGAAGAACAGCTGAAAGGGGTATGAAATAAGCGAGACTGCTCATAGGTGACCGCATATCCCCACCAACCGCCCCCTTGTGTACAACAGCAACAGTATATATAAATAAAATGAAGAAACCCTTTATTTTTTTTTTAAAAATCCAATTAAAGCTAACCGTAGGTGTGCAGGTGTGCCCATCGCTTAACTATGGTTAATGCAGTTTAAATAGCTGAAGAGGATAACAAGGCAGATATATGCAAATGAAGCAGTATAGCACTAGTGTAGTGGGCAGAGCATTCGCCTTACGAGCAAGCATTCCTGGTTCAAGTCCCACTGCAGTATATTCCATTTCCCATAGCAAAGCACGTTATGAGTATTATTTATGTTGCATAACCCACTAAATAACATATTTTCATGAATTTGAGTACTGCACTAAATTCACATGTGAGATGTCAGTGTCATAATGAATAAGGCACTAGTAAGCAGGTTTAAGCACAAATAGGCAGTAGTAAGCATATTTAAGCACTAGTAAGTGGGCATAAGCCCATTTGCACAGTGTTAAGCAATGCCTACACTGGTTAACCAATTGTAAAGCTAACTCTCTGTAAGCAGATGTAACTGCAGGTTAGCAGTGCTTACCGTCACGCAAACCCGCTTACAAATGCTCAAAAGTGCCTTAATCACTCTGTATCCAATGGCCCTTGTTCTGCCCATCAACAAAATAAACAGCCATGCAGGTCTCGAACCCAGGATCCTATACACCATTGTCACAGTAGTTAACCACCAAGCCATCACAGAAGTACAACAGAATGAGGTATCAGCAAAAAAGTCCTCACATAGTAAAACAAAACTGAACCTGTGAAAGGAATCAGTATACAAACATATGTTCCATAACCCACTACATAACATAAATATGTGAACTGGAGTACAACAGTAAACCCAGAAGTGAGGTGTAATTATAATAGAGTGTTGAAGTCCCCAATCAAACACAATGACCCCAAAGAGTGTACATACACATTAATCATGGATACCAGGCATACATATAAGGTGTAATGTTGGGTCACTGACAGAACCCACATGGTGAGAGTTGTGGGAGCTAGGTCTGATACTAAACCAGTTACAAGTGGCGTTCCCCAGAGCTCAAGTCCTAGGACCCCTCCTGTTTGACATATACTTCTCAGAGGTACAGGCAAACAAATGAGGACTATGGCTGACCCAGTTCGCAGACCACTGCAAACTAGGGGCTATAATTGACTCTCTGGCTTACACAGACATCCTCCAAAAGGGTCTCACTGAGATGGATACCTGGTGTCAAAATCATGGCCTCAGGCTAAATGCCAAAAAGTGCATGGTCATCCCCTTTGGAAAAAACAAAGTACCCACAAACTACCACATAGGTGGTAGTCTCCTAAATACAGAAAACGTAATAAGGGATCTGGAGACCCAAGTAGATAGTAATCTCTCCTTTGATAATCACATTGCCAAAGTGGTTAGAAAATCCTTCTATGTGGCCCACCTAATCACAAAAGGGTTTGCATCCAGATCAAAAGAGGTCATTGTGCCCCTCTACTCATCACTCATCAGACCCATCATAGAGTACAACGCCCCATTTGGGATGTACCTTACAAGGTCCCTGCAACAGCTGGAAAGACCACAGAAGTACCTCACCAAGAGGATCACTGGACTCAAACAGATGCCCTATGCAGCTCGACCGAAGAAACTCCATCTGTACTCGGTTGCATACCGCCTACTCAGAGGTGATTTCTGCCTAACATACAAGGCCATGTCCAACCCAGAATTGATGGACATGCTCCTCCTAAAGAAAACCTTATCCCCTTGAGCCAAATGCTCTAGGGATCTAAACCTCACCACAACAATAAATAGCACTTGCTGCAGGGATAGATTCCTGTCCCAGAGACTTCCCATGCTTTGGAACAAGATTCCAATGTACATTAGGCAGAGCTCATCACTAGCACTCTTCAAAAGAAACCTTGACGAGTGGATGGGAAACAGAAAGTTTACCCCAGGGATCACTTCAGTGGTTCTGCTGGACAGAGGCACAGGGAACTAATCTAAGGGAGCGGTGAAAGCCAGCACATTCTGGCTAGGCTTATAAATGCCTTTGGGCAGATAGCCTAGTACCTACATATGAACCTATGAATAATAACTCAATGCCAAAAAGGAATTATAATGCAAAGTCTAATGTAAGCAATGCTAAGCATTGCACAGGGCAGCTTAGGAGGTGTAAGTAATGTGTAGGGCAGCTAACACATTGTGCCCAGTTGCATACCCCTTTAAACAATGCCAACCGTAGGTAAGCAGGTTTGCCCATAGCTTAGCCTTTTCAAAACCGGCCAATTATGGAAAAGTGCAGGAAATCAGCCCTACTTAACCCCAAGAGGTGGGAATACATCTCATCACTGGTTGTAGCTTCCCCTTACAGGCACTATGGCAGTAGGGGGAGAAGGTGTGCGCTTTCAGGTGCAGTGCTGGTGCAACCAGGAGTCCAAGGTCATGGCAGGTCTCCTTGTCAAAGACCATGATCAGAGACTGCTGCAGGGCCAGTACCAGGGCTCTCAATATAAGGAGGAGTCCTGGGACCATCTCGCTCATGACCTAATCAGTGCCACTGGCATACCCCAAACTGGTGAGCAGGTCAGGCACCACCATGCCAACCTGAAGCGGCGTAAGGGGGACCTCTTGGAGGAGTGGCTCCAAAAGGCTAGAGCGGCAAGGGATGTTCCACTCATGTGTAAGTATCACCCCAGTATGTGTGTAATAATTCCCAGCTCAGGTATATCATGGATATGTATGGCTAAATATTCCTCTTATGTCCCCCACAGCTGCAATGGAGTGGGCCACGAACCAGGAGGCCCACATCAGTCGCCTGGCGAGGTTGCGATGTGAGGCAGGTCAGTAATACTCACGCATTTACTGTCATAGGAAATAAAACTAAAAGTAGTAGTAAATTAATTGCCTGTATAAAACCAATATTGTACAAGGCAAGTACAGCATGAACTAGAGAATATGGCAGGAAGAGTCTCATATTGTTTGTATGTCAATAAAATTGTAATAGCCTGATAAAACAGGTCTAACTGCTGGACTGCATGTGTATATTCTGCTGTTGTAGTAAGCAATCTGATACCTACACCGTGCACCATAAATTGAATGTGTAGGAATGCCTGTATATGACAGGTGTAATCCCCAGAGGCCATTTAGTACAACTGAGAGACACATAGACAGTAAACAGGGAAAATGCAAACAATAAAAACTGAATAGCACATGCAACTGAGATGTGAACTGTTGTTGTTTTAGCACATATAGCCACGGTTCGATTCCTGCCAGTGGTAGTAGTCTGCATACAGAATCATACCCCACAACTGTACAGGTATGTCCAGAATGTCCAGTAAAGTGGCCCATATCTGTTGCCTATCAACCTGTCCCCCTGGGAAATCAGTGGGATGATCCCAGACATATAGGCAGCAAACAGGAAATACAACTGATTGACACACATCTATGAGAACAAAGCTGGCACACTAGTAACTCCCCAATACCTTATGTAAGTAAGACGCCATGTATGTCCCATTTACACCCCAACTTGTCAAGCTGTGGTCAGAGTGTGTACAGTAACAGAGTGAGATGTATGTGCATAATAGTAATGTGGAATCTGGTACAGTGTGTGGGAACATTCAGGTAGTGCTAATAAACATTCCTCCCACAGGTCTGTCAGTTACCAGCACTGTGCCCAGAAATACAAGAATGATATGCAGTTGCTCTGAATAATGGGGTATTACACATCACTGATGCCCACACTGTCCTACAACATATAACTGTCTAGGAAATCTGTATAAGAGTGTTATAATACAAAGTCAGAATGCAAAAGCACAGGGGATTGATAAGACAGAAAGCAGATAGGAGATATACAGCAATATCTATATAGCAGACATAACTGTGATGGACAGTGTTTACGTTGTAGCAGACACAGCCATGGTCTGAGTCCTGGGAGTGGAATTAGGCTGCATACAGAATCATACCCCACAACTGTACAGATGAGGCAATAATGTCCCATATATGTGTCCATATCTGCTGCCTGTCCCCCTGGTAAGTCTGTAGGATGATCCCAGATGTTTAGCCAGCAAATAGGGAATACAAGTGATTGTCAAACATCTATGAGAACACACCTGTCACTGTAGCAACCCCCGAAACTGTTAGGAGAGTAATATTTCAAGTATGTCCTATCTACACTCCCATGTTGTCAAGCTGTGACCAGAGCGTGTACATTAACAGAGTGAGATGTATGTGCATAATACTAATGTGTAATCTGGTACTTTGTGTGGCATCAGTCAGGTAGTGCTAACAAACATTGCTCCCACAGGTACGTTGGATACGAACACTGTGCTGAGGAATACAAACCATTATAACCTGTACTGGTACTGTTCACTCTGGCATTGTAGGGAATTGTGAATGTTGCAGTTTCTCTGAATAATAAAGTATCACTGGTCACTGTCACCCACACTGTGCTACATAATATAACTGTGTAGGAAAACATGTATATGTGTGTGTCAGGTCACTAAAGGTGGAAGAGGGCAATATTCTAGATATGTCCTGGCACACCAGCATGTGGTCAACACATGGCCAGAGTCTGTGCAGAAAGAGTTGGATAGCTATATGCAAAACATCAACCCAGAATCTGGGTGTATGTGTAGAAACAGTTAGTTAGTGTTAACAAACAGTCCGTCCACAGGTATACCAGGTAAGAGGTGCATACTGCAGGCAAAACTGGTTCATGTGTAACGATGACAACAGCCATATCACTGTCGAAACTAAGGCTATAGGGTAGTGTAGTAAGACTTGTAAGGTACGGATAACAGCACTGACTAGGAAAGTAATGTGGACTACAGGAATATACTAGTTGTTAATTGACACCCCCCCCCACCATATCTCCAACAATAATCAACATACCCACCCCAACTGGTATGTAATGACTCTGATAATGTCCAATTGTTTGATAAATATGTTAATGGTTCTCATGCATGTGCTATATTGAATTATTCCAACATTGGTGGCATGGTGCCATCAATGTAGCTGCATGCTGTTCTTATTACCACTGTGGTCCCATATATGCATGCAGCTACAATGATGGCACCATGCCACCAATGGTGGCATGGTGCCATCAATGTAGCTGCATGCTGTTCTTATTACCACTGTGGTCCCATATATGCATGTGTTCTGTTTGCCATGCAACTGTTCTGTATCTGGTGTCTGGGTTAATGGGAATATTTATGCATGCTGTTATACCTAACCCTGGAATTTGTTGACTATTACTAACCCACATATGATGATGAAATCTAAACACTTTAGCACACTTGGGAAAGCCAGTCCCAGCGGACCCATCTGCCCCACTTCAGCTGGCCATAGCACTGGGCACCAGGATGTCTGAGGCCCAACCCCATTTGGTCCTGCACCCCCTTCAGGTGGAACCACCTCAGGGGATGGGGCTGACCCCCCCATGGGAGTGGGCACGGACAGTCACCTGTCACCCATCTCCAGGTTGGGGCCATGGTGCACAGAGAGATTGACCAGCAGTTTGGTGATCTTCTACGCCAGCTCGTGGGCCACATGTCACGATTAGAGAGTCAGCCTGGCTCTGTGACTCAGCTGTCAGCACAGCCATCTTCGGGGCTGTGAAGATGCAGTGGTGACTGCCCATGGGTGGGGACCTCAGTCCCACTGTTACCACTAGGGGGCTTGTGGGCTTCCGATATCCCAACACCCCTCCCCATCAAGGTGTTTACCCCCACATGTGTCATATACTGCCCCTGTATGTGTCTTGTTTGTCTTGTCTGTCAGTCTACCCAACCTACCTCCCCAAATATACCTACTACCCCTCCCCAACATCCTACTCCCACCTGAAAAAAGAAAAAAAGGGCAGTCTGTTCCCACAAAAAAATTTCACCCCATACATACCTGTCCATTTTTGCAGACGTGTCCACTGGACACATGTAATCCAGTCTAACTGGCATCACAATGTATTATTGCTGTCCTCACCCACTCCCAGGGGTTTGAATGTCCAAGTCTACCTCCAAATTCAGTGTATATGCACAGCTGTTGCTGTAAAAGAAATGGGCAGCTATGGACCTTCCCTACATCCTTCCTGCACATCCCTGGGTAATTTCCCTACTGTCTTTCCCTCTTTGTGCCCATTATTTCACCACTTTCCTGTCACCCCCTTTTTCTTTTCTTTTAAAGAAATTAGCATGGGGGTAAGGGGAAGCAAGTACTTTTAAGCAGCAATAAGCGGGTTTATGCCTGTTTGTGCAGGGGTAAGCAATGCCTACACAGGTTAAGCAATTCAGAAGCTAACAGAGTATAAAAAACTGGAACCGGAAGTTAGAAGTGCTTACCTCCGCGCAAACCAACGCAAACCCACTTACAACTGCTTTGAAGTGCCTTAATCACTCTGTATCCAATGGCCCATGTTTTGCCCAGCAACAAAATAAACAGCCTCTGCAAGGCTTGAACTCAGGACCACTGCACATCATAGCCAAAGTGATTTACCACTAAGCCATGTTAGATATATATAACCCTGATGTTTTCAAATGCATATCATCCAGCACAGTCATTCAACAGTACAGAGAATGTATTCCAACATTTAGATGTATGTGTGTGTAAATATATTAATATCTAAACAGATACAACATATATATATATATATATATATATATATACACACACATATATATATATATATACACACATATATATAAATTTATATGAACATATATACATGCAAATGCCTACATCTATAGACATGTATGTCTACATCTATATGTCTAAATATATGGCAGGTTATATATATATGTCAGCAGATATAAGTATATATATATATATATATATATATATATATATGTATATACGGACATATATCCATAGATAATGGGGAAATAACAAAAACATATATGTCCACATGCAACATTAATGGGGTTGAGAGGGCCCAAACAATATACATCTTGTACGAATAGGTATACCCCCCCCAACAGCCAAACACGTCCCCTCTGCAATACACTACCAAGTGTTGCAGATCCCATAACCAGACATGGCATGGGCATCCCTAGGATACATATACACAGTCATATATATGCAGATACATATATACATATATATGTATACATATATATGGATATATATGTAACTGCACATACACACGCAGTGATACGTACATTAAGTTACATATGTAGTATTTGCACACAATATGGAACAGCCACTATTCCTACAGTTACCACCTTACCAACTGGAGACTGTATGAGCCACCCTTACAAATGACATTCATTGCCTGCAACATATACCCACAGAGAAATCAAAAGCTATAACACCACACACAGGTCTTGAACAACAACCAAACAGGAATCTTCAACCACCAGCGTCTTTATTAGGAGAACAGGCAACAAGAATTCGTAACTTAGCGCTTTCACCCTTGCAGTAAGGGCATCATCAGAGTTATACTCCATTTTAAAAATCACGTTTAAATAGCAAAAACTAATAAACATACCCCCCCCCAACAACCAATGACAGCTAAATAAAGTTTTCAATCGAACTTAATAGTACTTAAATATCTTCACCAATTATTGAAACACGTGTTCTAATGTCCTATAAAAATATATGCTAATATACATTAGTGTTTATAAATTTAAAAACACATGAAATACCAATGCAAAAATAACTAATGTCAAATTGTCAACAGTCTTGTAAACAATTTAGTGCTCCCAGATAAAAACAGAGAAACATCTTCAAAATATAAAAAATATTTCTTGGCATAAACAGTTGCAGCAGTAATAAAACAGAACACATTGTCCATGAAATAGGTAAAATAAAATCCATATACTAGAATAAATTGGTTAACTGTTAACTATAATTTATATCAGTTATAAAGGGAATAGATGTTTAAACAATAAATCAAATCATCTGTGCTCTATATTTCAAAATACTTGACAATGAAATATATTCATTGATACACAGGTGTGCATAAATGGGAAAGCTTTATATGTGTACTATTACAGTTGAATATGCCACGTCATATAGCTGTTTAGACACTGACATCCATATAAATTGAGTAATGCAACTGTGAAACAGGTATGGTAATACAGTAGTCAGGAAATGTTAACAAATGTTGCTGTCCAGGCCAAGGCCATCAAGTAGTACAATAGTAAACACAGACTGGGCCACAGGATACCAAACCATCAACGGTAAGTAATGCAGGTGTATAGTTCAGCAGCCTCATACTACACTCTGCAGACAATCCCTAGGGGGCAAACTACTCAGTTGACACACTGGGATGTAACTGTTACATAACTAGGCACAATTGACACCATCACAAGCACACTGACAAACAGAACAGTCTGTATGGCATAGCAGGCTCTACAGGCATGCCACAGCACAGAGTAACATACACCTGTGTGCAAGTGCATCACCACAACCAATGTGAACACAGCCACAGCTACAAATGGCATGCTAGAGTATTATTACAGTATATGGACTATCTGTTCAACACCAACTTCATATGTGCCACCCACACAATAACCCTACATATACTGGGCTGCTAGACAGTATGGTCCACTGCCTGCCTGTGGTATGGGACATATGCGTGGATGGCCCTACAAACATGTAAGTTGATAGGGTAACATACAGTGGAGCAGCATGTAACATCAGACAGAACAGGACCAAAAACAATGACATCTACCACAGTCTGTACACAGGCCAAGGTACATATTAACAATACACACACTGCCGACAATCACCATAAGTACACATACCTCAGTACTGTACACACAACCACAGAATTTCCAGATTATGTCATCAAATCTAACCCCTACTATACATTACATGTGTAGCAGTCTGATATCTCACTGGGTTGTTACCAGATATGAGGTCACTAATTATGGTGTACAGTACATATGCAGCCCTTACTGCATGACATATGTACAAAGGTTGTCAGGGTTGTGCCTGGAGGCACATATGCAGGGCCAATATTGACATGTTGCTGTGATAACCTCATACATTTACTGTTGTAACGGGGTTTGTTGCACCATATGTCCTATGGGGGATTTGAAGTAAGTAACTCTCACAGCTGTCACCATCTACAGACTACAATCTCACACTACCTTCTGCAGTTCACAGAAAGGTGCTCAGTGGGTAACACCTGAAACAAAAGGCATCACACACTGGCCAGTCTGCAGATGGCCCTACAGATAGGTGTTCCCTCATTAACATAGCACTGACATGGCAGGTATGTAGACATGTAGGACAGCCATATCCACACACACTCTGTTAAACCAACATTACTCCAAATGCAGTATTGCAGCACTTGCAGTCTGTAGGCAGGTCAGGCACATCCCCCTCCTGTGTGCTGGCCTGTCTCCAAAGTGTATGTTGTTAGAGGTACACCTCAATCCATCTGAAATGCTGTTTGCCAAACAACAGATCGGGTTCCTGCTCACAGTGAATGAAAGGCCCAACAGCAACATGATGTTTCTAGATATTAGTGTGTGTTTCCATGCAATGGCTATGGAATGTTACCACAGCTGTTCCACATGCAATCAGCTAGAGGAGGGCTGCAATTCATCCAAAGATCATCAGCATATCCTGAGCATCACTTAAAATACACATGCTGCTGCCTAAGCAAAGCAGGTATAAGTCTCCACATCCACTGGAGAGGGAGTAAGAGAGGCAGACAGAGACACAGAAAAGCCAGGTAGGAGTTGGAGAGTAAAACTTACACATTTTTGTGTCACACACCTACCAGTACAGGGTATCAAATCCCCGATGGCTATGCAGTGCTCTCACATGTCCATGCAGTTATTGGATGCACCACATAGGTTACATGTTGGGGAGCTCACAGAACGTATATGTGATGGTGAGTGACATCTGCAACAGGGATATGGTAGCTATGTGGTAGGTGCAGTACCCATGTCTGCCCACATGAAGAGGTGTCAGCGTCAACACAGCCACACTCTCACAGGGATACACACATTGCCACACTTGACAGGGCCAGGAATACAACTCATCACTAGTGGGACTGCCACAATACAGTAGTGTGCAGGTATCACATGCACCACAGGGGTCATACGGAGGTTATATGTGCAAAGGGTATGTGGAGGTGTCTGACATCAGGCAGCATGCTTCAGTATGCCAATGGGGCTTGTAGTAAGTGTGAATGTGGTCATACACATCATACACCACCCACACAGACACGAGTGCCAGTACTGACATGCATGTATGCACTGCTTCATGGGTGTGTTGTGGTTGACGGTGCCCGACAGCTATACAAGGCTAGGTGATGAGTATACCTTGGCATCAGGCCACATGACAATGGTCTGCATTGTGGCTCAGGGCTGTAGTGTCTGGAGTTGCTCACACAGGTGGGTATTGTATTCACCATCCAGTCACCTGGGTGACTATTGCATGTGGCCAACACTGTGTATTGCTCGCCATGTATGTGTTCCTTAGTCCATGATATGGACAGTGTCTGGGGTGTGCACACCTCCCACATGCATGTACAGTGACATATGGAACTGTACCTGGGGTGTCTGGCCTATGTTGTGTACACTGATCATTATCATCAGATGTGCCAGTCCTGGCCTCATGTGGCAGGAACTGTTCATTGACAGCGGGTTGGCCCTGCATCTACATTGATAGCATGATACTAGTATTCCCTGGTGTCAGTGGCATCTGTCCATACAGGGCTTGTGTTTCAGGTATGTTATTTCCTTTGTAGGTCACATTTGATGGCACCACAGACGTTGCAGGTGTCCAGTGGGGGACATGGGGGAGGTGCACTGTCAGCATGCACATGTCTATTGGACTGATGGACAGGGTGCCATGCCCTCTGTAGCCTACTGCAATCACACCATGGTTACTATCAGGGGCAATATGCAGGATACTACCAACATAGCGGCTGTTGCCTAGGAAAGTGTGAGTTTCTGTATGAGACATGGGTTGAGAGTGTACCCTGGGTAATACAAGGCTTGCTAACGTTGTTCAACTGGCATTGATGTCACATTTAGGCATATGGATTTGCACCCCAGCCTCTTGCTATTTCACATTTGTTATCCCTGTATGGTGGACATTATGATATATACTTGGCCCACCATATAAGAAGTTTGAAAAACTGGCTCCACATTGAGTCCAGTTGTTGCACTCTCACAACCACCGCCACACAGGCTATGAATGACAAACACAGACACACACACCTGTCATGTCTGGGATTAGAACTCCTACCTAACTAGTATATTACACTATAGCACTACGCCATTATAGGGCGCACCACGGAGATTACTGGGGATCTTCTTCCCCAAAGGTGTATTTCACAGTGAATGAAATCAGCAGGATTGCCAAAGTAGGGCATTTTAATTGTAGTGAGTGTGACTAGCCCAAAATGCATTGCTCTCTCTACACACACACACACACACACACACACACACACACACACACACACACACACACACACAAAATTGCCAGGTCTGGGATTAGAACTCCAACCTAACTATTCTATCACACTACAACAGTATGCAGTTATAGGATGCGCTATGGAGATTACTAGGCTACAACCTTCCCAGAGGTGTATTGCAAGGTGGATGACATCAGCAGCCTTGCCGAAGTAGAGCATTTGGATTGTAGGAAGTGTGACTACCCTAAAAAGCATTGCTCTCTATACAGAGTCAGACAGACATACAGACACTTGCCAAGTCTGGGATTAGAACTCCTACGTAACTAGTTTATCACACTACGGCAGTATTCAGTTATAGGATGCGCTACGGAGATTACTGGGGTACAACCTTTCCAGAGGTGTATTTCTAGGTGGATGACATAAGCAGCCTTGCCAAAGTAGAGCATTTGAAATGTAGGGAGGGTGACTACTCTAAAAAGCATTGCTCTCTACACAGACAGAGACAGACAGACAGACACAAACACACACACACACACACACACACACACACACAGTTGCTATGTCTGGGATTGGAACTCCTGCGTAACTAATTTATCACACTAAAGCAGTACACAATTATGGGACACGCCACAGAGATTACTGGGCTACAATTCTCCCGAAGGTGCATTTCACAGTGGATGACCTCAACTGGCTTGTCATAGTAGGGCTATGGGGAGGGTAGTTTGTGTGCATGGGCCATAACCCTTTCATCTAGAGGTTGACACACTACATGCGGGTACACACAGGGTCATATTCTACCGGTACATGTATACAGCTGCTGGATGACTACTCCCTTGTACAGTCATGTTGCACAACTAGCACATGCACCACATAGTCTGTAATGCTGACAGATACCAGTGGCTAGTATCTACAGTGAGTGACATCTGAACCTCATGTGGTTGTGGTCCTTTGGCTGTGGGCTGTGTGCCGGGTGGGATAGGCCTGGATGGCTCCTTGTCACAGTCACCCTCTTCCACACATCTATGTACATCTACCTTTAATTTATTATAGTGTGTTGTCCTTAGATATATGTCTGTATTCCTGTCCACTGTGTGTGCAAAGCATGTGTGGTGCATACTGAGGAGTGTCTGCACTAACATCTGCAACTGACAAATATGTCTGGTCCACTGGTGTTTGCAGACATGGCCTTCATGTGTTTAAGTGTGTGAGCATGCTCAGTATGACCTTTCAGTATGTTGTTGGCTGACATTGCCTTCATTTCTCTAAGTGTGTGAGCATGCTCAGTAGGCCCATCTGTATTGAATGGGTGGATCAAGTCCAGGTAGTCTGTACTGCAGTGCTGACCTATGTGTTGTACACTTACAGGTAGCATACTGTTTCTGTAGGGTATCCGTCAATCATTTGGCATTGACTGTTACTACATTCTACATTGGATGGGGGGTCACACCTGACTATTTCTACATTTCTACACAGGATGGGGGGGCACACCTGACTGTTACTACATTTCTTCATAGGAAGGGGGGTTCACACCTGACTGTTTCTACATTTCTACACTGGATTTGGGGGGGGCACACCTGACTGTTACTACATGTCTGCATAGGATGGGGGGCACACCTGACACTTGTACACATTTGCTATGACTGTACTGGTATGTCAAGTACTCCATTTCATTCTGTAGTCTTATCTATCATGCTGACTAGAGGCATACCAGTGTACTACAGATCTTAGCTTTTATTTACCTACATATTAGTTTCTGAATTCCTACCCTTCAGAACTGATGTCCTACTGCCTGACCTGCTGTAGTCTGTCTGTGTAGGCCTGGGGGGGGCAGTTACCCATAGGCCTCATTCAGAGGCCATAGCACAGCCTTTGTTTGTGTTTGTCTACACCTGTTCTGCTGGCTGTAATTGTTGTTGGGTATGTGAACCCCCCTGACTGGCATGTGTGAGTCACTTACCTTGTGAGTGTCCCAGTACTGAGGGTGGTGCTGTAGGGCTGCCTATGTTGGATGCACATAATACACTCCCTACACATAGTTGAGCATAAGTAGTGTAATGTTTGGCACCCCTTTTACTGTATGTGAGAGTCAGAGAGAGGTGTTATTCCCTGGGTCCCTCCTGTGTCAGTGTATGTACTATGCATTGCCTTTTTGCCAAGGTCAGGGCATACTGGGCACCCTCCTTCTGCCTACTGGGGCAGGCTCAGGTTGTTCCTCCTCCAAGTCTCTCTGTGCCTATGCAGGCCTTGGCAATGGTGGGGGGCTGTGTGGCCCTGCCCTGTGCTGTTCCTGCTGCAGCTGTTTCCACAGGATCATATTGTGTAGCACTGCACATACCAGGACAATCTGGGGACATGTAGCTGGTGAGTACTGCAAGGCTCCACCGGATGTGTCCAGCCACCGGAACCATGACTTGAGCATCCCAAACACATGCTCTACTATAATTCTGGTCTGTGCGTGTGCCTCATTATGGAGTTCTTGTTCGGGTGTGTGTGCATTTCTGATGGGTGTCATCAATCATGGCTGCAGTGAGTATCCAGCATCCCCCACTAGGTGACCATGATGGATGTCCCCATTGGCAAATCTCTGGTACAGCTGTGTCAGATGCCAGATGTGGGAATTGTAATAGCTTCCAGGGCAGCCAGCACACACATTCATTATTATGCCCTGGGCATCACACATGACCTGGCAGTTGATGGAGGGGAAGCCCTTGCGGTTGGTGTAGAACCTACCCCGCTCACTGGGTAGTACTTTGATGCATATGTGCATGCAGTCTATAGCACCTACTACCTCAGAGTATTCTGCTATTTGGTGGAACAGTTGCATAATGATGGCCAATGCCTCACGAGTGTTGGGGAAATATACGTGCTCATGGACATGTGCTAACATGGCATCCAGGAACTGGTGGAGTACCCTGGATGCTGATGCCTGTAAGATCCCCATCATATCCTCAGCTGGCCATTGGAAGGTACCTGTAGCTAGTATTCTTAGGCTTACACATACCTTGGTATCCACTGGGATGGGTTCCCCTCTGTTAGTTCTGTGGGTCAGGCATGGGTGGCACAGCTCAACATTTTGCTATAGGAGGTCCCTGTCCACCCTATAATGCTCCACTATCTCCAGCTCATGTAGCCCCTGGTAGGTTACCCTGGGTCTGTACACTCTTCTCCGCCTCCTCAATGTAGGTTGGTCAACAGCATTCACATCCTCACCACCCTCAGCCTCTTCCACAGGTTGTTGTATGATAGCTATTGCAGCCCCTATCATTTTGCTCTTGTGAGTATTAAAAGTTTCCCGCTTGTTTACACCGGTGCTGTAGAGTGTGGGAAAAACCAGAGGGGAAGGTGTTTGCATAGTTTATAGTAGTGTTCTGGGCTGGGCTGGTCTGCTGCCTGTGTAATTGGCTGATTCTAATACATTTCACCTGCCAGCTATGCTAGTTCTCCTTGGTTACCTTCCTATTGCTGTTTTCCCTTCCCATTGCCTTCCTGTTTAAGCCTGGGGTGTGCTGTGCAAACTCAAATGTGCACAGTGCTACTATTTTCTGGTTTAACTTTTTTTTAAAACCTTTAAAACCCAGTGCGTGGCAAGCACACCCGCTTAGGCAATGTAAAGAGTGCTAGGCAGATTCAGACACATCCTCTAGCTTAGCTGTGCTAACCTAGGGGCAAACCTGGACAACAGGGCTCCAATCCACTTACAGTATGTCTGACACACACACCCATGATGTCAGCTATCTCCTAGGCTTGCACCAAGCTATTCCCACTCTTATACTGTTGGGACCTGCCTAGCATGCTAGGGAAAAGTGAGATTCACTATTATTCCCCTCATTTGCATAGGATTGCCTGCTAATGCATAGTTACTTGTCTCACACTGAGCCTCCCCCCCCCTTAGCAACCACTACTCACTGGCCATGTTGTCTTCTGCCTGCCATTGCCTTGCATGGCAGAATAGTGATTTTAGTTAGAATGCTTAATTTAGGGTTATTTCGTTATTTCCCCCCGATCCCATTTGCGTGCCGCTGCCCTACACTTAAACAGCTGTGATCAGCTAAAAAAAAAAATAAAAGTTGATTTTTTTAATTTTTTGGCTGTTTGCAATGCCAATGGCCTTATACTTGGCCATTGGCATGTGTCCTAACTTATATGCAGCCTTTATTTGGAGTTGTCACAGCTCCATTTTGGATTTTGCAGAAATGTACTCAGTTACTAACCGAGTACATTTCTACAGATTGCACTAGTTCTGCACTGCCGGCTGCAAGCTTCCTGGATCACAAATTCAACTCATTTGCATGGATTTCACTTTCAAATTGGGTGATTTGCATACAGGGGCTTAATCCATGCAGGATTAGTGCAGGAGCGCTCATGCACGCCCCTGCAGGCTGTTTCTGGCTCGCACGGCAGACAAATTGCCTGCTAGAGCTCCTGCACTGATTTTGCACTCTGTGCAAGGCATAGAGAATCCGGGGACTGTTTTATTGGACACTATTCTGTGAAATGGCCTTGACTACCCAAATTAAAAAAAAAGAACATCTTAACATTTTTGCTTATATTGATTACCAACTACTCAAATTTAAAGAAAATAAACTCCTCGTGTTCTTTCAGGGTTGAAAAAACTGAATTTCAACTCTTCAAAGCCCCGCACTCAGTCTATCTCTTGTCTTTCTAATTCTCTTAATAAGTCATTTAATTGTTTCATTACCTTATCCTTTTTATGTTTATTTAACCAATGCTTAGGGACTCCCCTGTGTCTGGATCTTGCTCCTATCCAGATGGGGCTCATTTCCATAAAATAAAAGGATTTTGGGCTAGGATTTCTAATCAGGTGTTCATGCTCTTGTGTTATATAGAATCTATCTAACCTAGACCAACTACAGTATTTACTAGGACAATAGACAAGGTTCCTCATGTGATTTCTAATCAGGTGTTCATGCATTTGTGTTATATAGAATCTATCTAACCTAGACCAACTGCCGTATTTATTAGGATAATACACAAGGCTCCTCATGAGACCCTCACATTTGCCAACATCCATGACAATGCATATTTAGAAAGCTGTTCAGAAATTCCCCTTCTGATGTGACAGCTATCTTTCTTGCCCCCCCTTACATCCCCCTTCATTGTTATTATAGTCCAACCCCCTGCATAATATTCCCCCTAATATTTCCTTTTATACACTCTCTTATTTGTCTTGGAGGAACATAGCTATTCACCAGGATGATCCTTTTCCCTTGCCAGTTTCTTCTGAGCATCCCAAATATTCCCTGTCTCCATTTTATTTCCTCTTCTATTACTATGCGGATGCCTTTAGCCACTAATATTATCATTCTCCTTATGTTTCCCTCTTTTCTGTCTATGTAGTACCATTCCCTGAAGCATTTTCCTATCACCTGCTCATGTTCTTCTCTTTTAAATGGATTTCCTGTAGAGTTACAACTTGTAAGCTCAAATGCTTCACATAAGCTATTGCTTTGTTAACTCTTTGCTCTTCTGTGAGGCCATTAATGTTCCATGAAATTAATTTCAAAATGTCTGCCATTAAGCCATTGCTGTTACTTTCTTTTCTCTCTTGAATAATGTTTGCATGCAGTATTATGATTTTTCTACTTTCTCCTCCAAGTCTGGTCATTGCAGTTATCTACACTCTGGACATGTATTTCCTGTCAAGCAGCTTACAAGAACTGCAATGTGACCCACTGTCCCCACACTCTGGGTAAATGGACCCAACATACAACTATATATATTTGTAAAAAAATTTCAAGAAAAAACCCTTAGGCTACTCTCTTCCTTCATAATTTGGAAAGCATTTGCTCTCTCCTGGCACTGCTCCATTCCCTCTTAGCTCCTTTCATTGTCAGCACTGCATCCCCCAAGCCATCTTTCACAGAGTTACATTTTGAAGCAAAGTATCTATGTGTTGTTACTCACTTTCTAAATTGTCTTCTATCTACATTTTAACAGCTCTTCTTTTCTTTAGAAAGTAGCTTCCTGGCCTGTTAAGACTGTATAAAGCATTACTTCTACATTTATGGATCTAATTAAGTGTGTTACTATTTATGTACCCTATTGACATTAAGGTAACTAGTTAGCCACATTTTCCAAGAAGCCTTGTATGAACTCATCTCGTTCCTACTCTCCACCAAGTGATTTCAAGAGTCAACTCATTCATCTTTTACTATGCCCCTCCTAATCAGCTTATCATATCTTTGCTTCTCCCTCCCCCACCCCAGCCCGTCTACAGAGATTTCCTCTCCCGGTTTAGTAAGAAAAGCAAATAAAATTAATATGGAGGACATTAACAAGGATATTGTGTTATCCATGCATTTTTATTAGTAGTGTCACTGTCTTTACTTCCCTCTGATTTCAGAATCACTCTGTTGCTTCATCTTTATTTTTAATTGAACATTTTTCAGTCTTAGAAGTTATTTATAAAACATAATCAGAATATTATAAATTCATGGCATAATAAGATATGGTTTAAATCTGCAATCTACTCTCTTGGTCGAAGATCTAGACAGATTCAAAAGAAATTATCAGATACAAATTATTATCATTATTTTAAATCAGAACAGTCCTTTTTTACTTACTGGCTTCTTGGTATTAGCCACAAATAAGATATATAACTTTATGTCACTGTTTAAACTTCTTAGTGCCTGGTTCCTGTTTCTTCGTCTTACAGGTCAGATTCTGATTATTTGCAACAGTGTCTCTTGTCCACTTAGTCAGGCACTCCAACTCTCTTTCTCTCTCTCTCTCTCTCTTTCTTTCTTCTGCATTTTCTGCCTGAATAGAGGGAACAGTTTTAATGGCCATCTTTCACTGGGCAAGCTATTGGACTACTTTTTCCAATTTTGATCCTCAACTCCCTCCTCAGAGTTTCTAGTCTTTCACCACAATGGTTTGTGGGAACCATACAGTAATTCTTGGTGAGGTATAGATCCTGTATGCTCTCTCAAATAAAATGTTGTCCTTTGGAATCCCCATCCATATAGTAAACTGCTGAACCATGAAACTATGCAATGTTTTCCCCCCAGGCCCTTGAGGACATAAAAAATATTCTTTATTCTTGATTTCAAGTAGTTTTTCCCTTATTTCCCACTGTGTAATCTTTAGTTCAGCCAGTCTCATTTTGTGATCATCCTCCTCTTCAGAGTGAATGGAGATGGTGCTCACTACAGATTCTAACCTCGTGTCATTGTTATATTCAAAGTGTAGCTCATTTTTAAAACTTCTGGCTACATTATATCAATTTTTGTGAATGCCCAGTGTCTCCCATTTTGCTGACTGCAGCATTTTGTAATTTCCAGCTGTGGCTTCTGCTATAGGTAAGGCAACTCCTAATGAATGCACCTCGTCTTTTTTCCTTCTTCCATTACTAGTAGCGCCGTCATTTTGTTTCTTTTTTGACATCGAGACTCAATCTGCTTTGAGTTACCTGGGGGGGTCACTTTATTTTTTGCCAAATACTGTGTGTTAGATAATTCTTCTTTTGAAGTGTGTGGGCATGAACCAACTGCCTCTCAGCTCAGTGACATACCAAAAGTCCCAAACAGTCATCTTTCTTGGAGTCTCCATTTCAGAACCAGTCTGTGCCTGGACAGGTTAACAACTATGGAAAAGAATAATTAAAGATGTGCTTCATTTCCTGTATGCTTATTATTTGGTAGCCCACTGAAGTCCAGCATCTCATCATTTTTAACAAACTCTAGTTGTGGCAACCTTTCTGATCAGTGAGTAGGAAAACCAGTCTCCAAAATACAGGTTAGCTCTTTCTAGGGATGGAAAACATGCTCTCCCACCATGGAGAGGTGTATGCAGATGAAGAAGCATTGCATCCTACAGAATGTGTCTTAGAAGACTGCTGCTGTGCAGTATTCCTATAGTATCTTATTTTGGGCTTTCTAACTGCTGCTTCACATTCCCTGGAATGTCATCATTTTGTCGTGTCAACATCCCTTCAAGTTGTCTACCCTCCAGTTCTTGATCTAGCATTACCACAAAGATAGGTACCTATTATCATCTTCTGGTCACACAGCTTCTTGCTGCTACTTCAAGAAATGAGATTCATTCACATTCTGTGCTTTCTCAAAAAATACTTAAAGATGATGTATTCCCAGCTTATCTTGCACGGAAGCTACTTACAGCTGTTCCCAAAAAATACTGCTACACATATGGGTCTTGCAGGTATGTCTGTCTGATGCCCTGCCCTATGACTCTGCCTCACCACCAAGTCTGATCATTTGATATGTCTTTGTCTCTCTTCCTGCTAGCGTGAAGTGCATGCAGTCTCAGGTCTGAAACAAGCCACCCTGGTGGAATCACAAAATCAGTTGATGTATAACAGGAGGAAGAAAATCATGGCAAACATTAGGAGGTGCAGAACCCAGCAGGATAAAAGCACTCTCATCAAACTAAACAAACAACTCAGAGCACAAATAAAGTCTACCAAAGCCAACATTGAGGTATGTTTGGCCTCCCAGGCCAAAGACAACCATAAAGCATTCTTTAGCTATGTCCACAACCTCAAAGGCAATACACAATTGTGTGCAGAGCTCATTGTAAATGGAGTCACCTATACTAAACCAGAAGATATAGCAAACCTCCTGACTGATAAAATCAGCTCCAACTTTACTCCTCTCTCCCCCTCAACCTTCCCTCAGGAAATATCTTCAAATATAAATTTCCCCTACTATCATTAGGGGAACAGGTCCTTAATGGTCTCTCTAAGACCAAGAACACTGCATCAATGGGCCCAGACAATATCCCAGGGTTCCTTCTAAATAGCATGAAACGTGACCTATCAGGGCATCTGGAATTACTATTTAACTGTAGCCTCCAAAGAAGCTTCATACCTCATGAATGGAGAAAGACAAGAGTCATCCCTCTGCACAAAGGTGGGCCATCTACAGACCCTGGAAACTACAGACCCATAAGTCTCACTAGTCTTATATGTAAAGCCATGGAAAGAATTGTCATGGCAATGATCAATAGAGATATAGTAAATCTCCAAACACTGGATTCAACCCAGTTTGGTTTTGTCAAAGGCAGATCATGCCTAGTCAACCTGGTGGACTTCTTTGAAAAGGTCACCAAAGCAATGGATGAGGGCAAAATCGTTCACACTGCCTACCTTGTCGTGGCCAAGGCATTTGACACAATATCCCACTCAGACATTGTTGACAAACTCAAGAGGTTAGGTACAAACCCGTATATCACCTAGTGGATAGCCAACTGACTCAAAGACAGGACCCAGACGTTAGAACTGGGGCGTCCACCTCTACAAAGAGGCCAGTCACAAGTGGAGTCCCCTCAGGGATCAGTCCTTGGACCGCTCCTTTTTGGCATTTACTTCTCAGAAGTCAAGGCCAATGACAGTGGGCTTTGGCTGACTAATTTTGCAGATGACTGCAAATTAGGAGCTGTCATTGAATCTCATTTGACGCAAATGTTCTCCATGAGGGGCAGACACAGACAACCAACTGGTGTCAGAGCCAGGGACTAAAACTAAATGTCAAGAAATGCATAATAGTATCCTTAGGGAAGTAATCCATCCCTGGTAACTATCATAATGACAACACACCCCTTAGAGTTGACCCAGTAGTTAGGGACATAGGGACACACATAGATAACAATCTAGCCTTTGATCATCATGTGTCTACAGTGGTGAGGAAATCATTCTATGTTGCACAACTTATAAACAAAGGTACAGCTTTTAAGTCCAAGGAAGTCATTGTTACACTGTATTCAGCATTCATCAGACCTATCATTGAGTACAATGCCCCCTTTGGTATGTACCTAACTAGGCATATCTAACAACTGGAACATCCACAGAAGTTCCTTACTAAAAGAATACAGGGTGTAAGTAATATGTCCTATGCAGATTGCCTCAAGGCCTTATCCCTGCATTCTGTCTCCTAGAGGCTTTTGAGGGGAGATCTGTGCCTGGCGTACAGGGCATTGTCAGACCCCAATCTGATGCACCTCCTGCATATCCACAAAACAAACAGTACCAGAATTACTCATTCTAAAGACTTAAACCTTGCCTGTGATATAAATAGGACCTGCTGGAGAGATATGCATGCATCCCAGAGACTACCTCATCTATGGAACAGGCTCCCCATCCATGTGAAGCAGAGTTCCTCCCTAACCCAATTCAAGTGCAATTTGGACAATTGGATGGGAAACTAGAAATTCATCTCTGGTTTGGCACATATGTCTCTAATGCAAACAGGTAACCTGTAAATGGTTCATCTCCCAGGCCCATGCTTACGCTTATCAAGGGTATCAGAACTTGTCAGAGATTTCGGATGCATGGCTAGGCTTAAAAAGGTCCTTGTGGTTGTTGGCCTAGTAAACACCTATGAATCTATGAATCTGTGATGATCTGACCATGAAGCCAATCAGTAACTTTCAACACCAGAGTACACATGTGACAAATAGTCATATGTGCCACCTTTGTTAAAACATGCTCTTTCTTAAGGAAAAATCATTGACCTGCACAGAAGCCCATTTAAAACTCACAATTCAAATTCAAGTGAGGGAGGGTGATTTTTTTCAGTCATATACCTCCAGACATGTCTGTCATTCAGAACCAAAGCACTAAAGTCTCCTAGTAAGACTACAGAGCCAGAAATTAGCACTGTCTTGAGAATAACATTGTTTATTTTCTGTACATTGTGTTTTACTTGTATTCTGATGTTATTTGCATGTTTGAATTAGGAAAGGGACCACAGCTGTGTCTCTTATGAGTCACATAGAAATTTGAACAGGTCAATTAAGGTTAATTACCTGTGAACTGAGGTTGGACCTAAGAACTATACCTTCTATTTCAGGGGTCAAATAAAACATTTCAAGGCTTTACTGGAAAAGTTCACTCAGACTCTGCCATAGATTACTGTGAGCGAAATGTTACTTTGCTTTTGCTTTCTTGTATATTCTATTGCTTTATTGCCTTTTCTATTTTGTATGCTGTGGTTTATTTTCTTTACACTGTGTTTTACTTGTAGCCTGCTTTTAATTGCCTATTTAAATAAGAAAGAGACCACAGCTGTGTCTCCTGTGAGCCATACAGAAATTAAATTTTCCCCCACTCTCGCACCCTGATGTCACTTGTTTTTAAATTCAACTATATTTCTAGTTGCCTGCTCCTTATATTAATTTAACCACATATTTCTTACCCTTTCCTCTTTCATTGGCTATTGTAAGTAAGTACAAAATTATCATTTTGTGAAATCACTCCCCTTCAGCTATTTAAATGTATTGGCCATCCCATTATATTCTGTAGTACCAGAACACAAAGAGCCCACCCCGTTCCAAACTATTTTGTTCACAGTTCCTCAGGTGCCACACTGACCAAATTGTTAAAGAAGGAGTCAAATCCTAAGACAAAGCTTTGAGAGTAATCCACTGAGATAGCTCAAATATCCATACAAATAACCCTGTCTGCCTTTGTTGGAATTGCACTGGGCATTTAAAGCTAGGAGAAGACTCCATGGTAGACAAAGGACATAACTATAGATATTATAGCTCTCAACCAGTCTGGAAATGTTTGGGGATCCCTCACAGACCAGCCCTCAGTGGCTGAGGAAAGAAAAGTTTGCTCTCTGCTGTTTAGTCTAGTTTCACTGTAATTCTCTCGATTTTTGTTTTTATTTTGGTTTATTTGTGTCATGCTCAGAAGTTTCTAATTCTTTTTGACATGTACCTCATTCTTCCAAAGAATCAGATCTTCACTGTCTGAAGGGGGGATTCTCTATGTAACCTCTATGAATTCCTGCCCTGCTAATCCTTCGCATTCAGAGTAATATTGAATGGGTTTATGGTTAATCATAGAAAGAAATAAACATTGAACAGATATTCATCGAACATAAATCATCAAGTGGCCATCCATCAGACATGCAGTTGTGAGATGGGAAAGTAACTACTTGGCCAACATTTCCCTGTCTCACATATGGCAGTATTTCAAATCCATCCAGAGTGGGGGGCTTCCCCATACCCCCCTAACTATATATACCAACTCCGAGACTGGAGAAAAGGGGTTTGTAAAAGTGCCATGCATGAGATGGGGAAGTGTTTGCCAAGTAGTTACTTTTACCGTCTCACAACTGCACGTTTGATGGATGGCCATTTGAGGAATAGCTGTTCAACATTTATTTCTTTTGATGATTAACCATAGAACCATATTGAATATAACCTGGACCACAGCCACTGTCCTGTTACCTTATCAATACTCAAAGCACTGCAAACAAAATACCCAAATCAGTGCAATTATTAGCCTACTGTAAAGGTGAAAATTAACTTCATGCAACACAATTCAGCAGATTAAAATAATCTCCTTTATTGTAAAAGAACACGCGTGCATGGAAGACTAAGCAATCAAGGTCTTGTCTCCTCTAACAAAGCAAATATAATTGTTTTTATACTGTAAAAACTTCTGAACAAACATTTTGTTATCTATCTGATTATAGTCAGTGTCGGTGACCAATTAAAACTGAACACCTCTATATTAATTTGGTAACTAAAGAATTTAGAGACAACTCATCTGTGCCTTTCCTTATCAGGTACAAATTTTAGTCTTCCACATTAGAACTACTCATGTTGGCACTAAGAAGTAAAAAGATTTCAGCACAGGCCTAAACTGTCAGGATATCTCTTGATTCAATATGAATTCTAATTCTAATAACAGAATATTATATAAACACTGAACATTTTCCCTTCTTACACTTCTCCCTTCTCATTACACAACTGCTGCTGCTATTAACTACAATCAGTGAGACTTGGTTGAAACCAGATGAACCTTCTCTCTATCTCCTTCTTACTACGGTCTTGACTGTATACCTGGCAAGAGTAAAGGAGGTAATACCCTTCTCCTATATAAACCACATATGAAGTTACACAAGCAGTAATACCTGACAGGGTGTGTATTTTTATTTATTTATTTTTATTTTATTTTTTATTTTACATTTGTTAACCGGGATAGTCTGACTGGATGTGTGTCCATTTTCAGCGGCGGCCCAGGGAGAAAAGCTTCAAGTTAGAACATACAGTAAAAAAACACAAAAGATACAAATTACACATAGTTAATAGACTCCAGCTGAGCAAGCATGTAAGATATTATACATATTTAAAACAGTGTTGACAAACTGACTAAGCAATATCAGAGACTATAGAGTAGGTTCAATTTGGGTTTTGAACAAGGACACATCCAGGGAGTTTTAAAATATAGTGTGAGACTTCTTTTGAACTGAGCAAGAGAGGATTAGAGACTAAGATCACCAGGTAGAGAGCTCCAAATTTTGCCAACAGAGTTAGCGAACAGACAGTCCCCAGCAGAGTTTTTGATTTTGGATGTTTGAACCAGCAGTTTATTAGAAGAGCGAAGTGACCTTAAGTTGCTATAGGGGTTGATGATATTGTTAAGTGCAGGTATCTTGTTAGGGTGGTTGAGAACTTTATGCTGCAATTATAAGCTAATTGTACTGAAGGAGGCTAGGCCATTCTAGCCACCCAAGTTGACTTAGGTTGCAACAGTGGTGGGTCCTATAGGCTGTGCCTTTTTCAAATCTAGCACTATGGTTATAACAGCTAGAGAGTTTGCTAAGAGCAGATTTGTTCAAATCAGTGAGTAGGGGGAGGCACAGAGAAGAGTAGAGAGTAAATAGGAAGGAGCAACAGCAGTCCTAGCAAATGGAGTAAGGAAAGGTCCGATCTTATAGAGGGAGACAAGTTTTTTTGTTAATGATTTTGATAGTTTGACTGACATGGATATCAAATTTGAGGGCGTTGTCTATTGTGATACCTAAGAGTTTGGTTTGTGTGTCTGAGGATATAATTGTGCCATTATTAGATTTTATGGTAAAAAGTGATGAGGAAGACTTACTAGAGGGTGAGAAGAGAGGCAACTTTGTTTTGTTAGGGTTTAATATCAGCTGACAGTTAGAGAGCCAGTTTTCAACTATATTGAAAGTATTCCGGGTTACTGTCATTAGATCTGTCGGGGAGATGGCAGAATCAATTAACATCCACCCAGGGCATCAGGCCTCTATACCCCTGGAAACTACTAGTACTCTTGGCAAGATTACTGTGAATTAAGAGAATTAATCTGGCAAATAAAACTGGATGCAACCCAATGTCAATGATAGTGTATCCTTAGTCCCAGTCTTGAAGCAAACGGCTAATACATTATAATTAATACATACTTTTTAAAGTTTATGTAATTTTTCAAATCATGTATATTTATTTTTCATGTAGTAATTTTTCATAGTTTCCTATTTTATACTCACAAACAAACAAAAAAACTAGTAGTTTTTTATCACATGTTTTTGAACAAAGGAAATTGACTATTTCACAAGTTTTGGTAGGTTATGTGCCTTTAAGATGTGAATAATTAATTAATTACTCTAAATTGATTAATTGTAACTCATTTGCTGGTTTAGTATAAAAACATTTATGGTACCATTCTTCACCATTCTGCTGAAGCCTTTTCCTTAGAACAAAAAGCTAATTGTGTAGTTATCAGCTTTAATAATAAAATTTGAACTTGTTGTTGAAAGAGCTGGCATGTAGTTTCCTTTCTGGAGACGGGCCTCCTCCCAGCTGTATTCTTTTTCCATTTGTTGTGATTTGTGCTTTTCCTGGCTGGTTTCCTCCAGTTGTTCTCTTTTTTGACTTAAATATTTCTCAGTCTGACATTCCCTCAGATTCTCAAAAGCTTGCACGGAGTGCAAGATCGGTGCAGGAGCACAAGCAGGCAATATGTCTGCCATGTGATCCAGGAACAGCCTGCAAAGGCATGCATGAGCGCTCCTGCACTAATCGTACACAGACTAAGCCCTGGTTTGCAAATCACCCCATTTTCAGGTAAAATCCATGCAAATGAGGTGATTTTGCAATCTAGGAAGCTTGCAACAGTCCGTGCAACTTGGTTAGTAACCGAGTACATTTCTGCAAAATCCAAAACGGAGCTATAACAGCTCCAAATTAAAGCTGCATATCATGTAGTAAGCATGCCAATGACCAAGTATAAGGCCATTAGCATTGCAAACAAAAAAAAAATCAACATTTATTTTTTCTTAGCCGATCTCGGCTGTTTAAGCGTGGGCAGTAGTGCGCAAACAGGATCGGGGGGAAAATAATAAAATAAACCTAAAATAAGCATTCAAGCTGAAATCAGTGTTCTGCCATGCAAGTCAATGGCAGGCCAAAGACAATCTGGCCAGTGAGTAGTGGTTGCTAAGGGGGGAGGCTCAGTGTGAGACATGTAACTAGGCATTAGCAGGCAATCCTATACAAATCAGTGGAAGGATAGTGAATCCCAGTTTTCCCCAGCAAGTGAGTCAGGTCCCAACAGTGTAAGAGTAGGAATAGCCTGGTTCAAGCCTAGGAGTTAGGTGACATCATGGGTGTGTGTGTCAGGCATACTGTAAGCGTATTGGAGCCCTGTGACTCGGGTTTGCTCCTAGCTTAGCATAGCTAAGCTAGGGGGTGTGTCTAAACTTGCTTAGCACTCTTTACAATGCCTAAGCGGGTGTGCACCGGGATTTACAGGAAGAAAAAAGAGGTTAAACCTGGAAATAGCAGTAGTGTGCACATTTGAGCACTCTGCGCGGTGCACACTCGGGCTTAAACAAAAAGGCAATGGGAAGGGAAAGCAGCAGCAGGAAGGTAATCAAGGAAAACTAACTTAGCTGACAGGTGAAATGTATCAGAATCAGCCAATTACACAGGCAGCAGACCAGCCCAGCCCAGAACACTACTATAAACTAAGCAAACACCTTCCCCTCTGGTTTTTCCCACACTCTACACCACCAGTGTAAACAAGCGGAGAACGTTTAACACTCACAACAGCAAAATGATAAGGGCTGCAATAGATATCATACAACTTGTGGAAGAGGTTGAGGGTGGTGAGGATGTGAATGCTGCCAACCAACCCACAGTGAGGAAAAGGAGAAGAGTGTACAGACCCAGGGTAACCTACCAGGGACTACATGAACTGGAGATAGTGGAGCACTATAGGGTGGACAGGGACCTCCTACAGCAAATTGTTGAGCCGTGCTGGCCACACCTGACACACAGAACTAACAAAGGGGAACCCATCCCAGTAGATACCAAGGTATGGGTAGGTCTAAGAATACTAGATACAGGTACCTTCCAAAGGCCAACTGAGGATATGATGGGGATTTCACAGGCATCAGCATCCAGGGTACTCCACCAGTTCCTGGATGCCATGTCAGTGAGCACGTATATTTCCCCAACACCCGTGAGGTGTTGGCCAGCAATATGCATCCCTTCCACCAAATAGCAGAATACCCTGAGGTAGTGGGTGCAATAGACTGCACACACATACGCATCAAAGCACCACCCAGTGAGCGGGGTAGGGTCTACATCAACCGCAAGGGCTTCTTCTCCATCAACTGCCAGGTCATCTGCGATGCCCAGGGCATAATAATGAATGTGTGTGCTGGCTGCCCTGGAAGCTATCACAATTCCCTATATCTGACATCTGACGCAGCTGTGCCAGAGATTTGCCAATGGGGACATCCCACATGATCATCTAGTGGGGGATGCTGGATACGCACTGGTGCCTTGGCTGATGACACCCATCAGAAATGCACACACACTTGAACAAGAACTCCATAATGAGGCACATGCACAAACAAGAATCATAATAAAGCATGTGTTTGGGGATGCTCGAGTCACGGTTCCAGTGCCTGGACACATCCAGTGGAGCCTTGCAGTACTCACCAGCTACATGTATCAAATTTGTCCTTGTATGTGCCATGCTGCACAATATTATTCTGCAGAAACAGCTGCAGCAGGAACAGCATGGGCCACACAGCCCCCCACTATTGCCAAGGCCTGCACAGGCACTGAGTGACTCAGAGGAAGAACAACCTGAGCCTGCCCCAGGAGGCAGAAGGAGGTGTGCCCAGTATGCCCTGGCCTTGGCAAAGAGGCAACGCATAGCACATACACTGACATGGGAGGGACCAAGGGAATAACACATCTCTCCGACTCTCACATACAGTAAAAGGGATGCCAAACATTACACTACCTGTGCCTAACCAGGGAGTGTACTATGTGCATCCAACATAGGCAATCCTGCAGCACCACCCTCAATACTGGGACACCCACAAGGTAAATGACACACACATGCCAGTCAGGGGGGGGGGGTCACATACCCAACAACAGTCACAGCCAGCAGGACAGGTGTAGACAAACACAAACAAAAGCTGTGCTATGGCCTCTGAATGAGGCCTATAGGTAACCTCCCTCCCCCAGGCCTACCCAGACAGACTACAGCAGGTCAGGCAGTGACATGTCAGTTCTGAAGGCTAGGAAGTCAGAAACTAATATGTAGGTAATTAAAAGCTAAGATCTGTAGTACACTGGTATGCCTCTAGCCAGCATGATAGGTAAGACTACAGACTGAAATGGAGTACCTGACATACCAGTACAGTCCTAGCAAATGTGTACAAGTGTCAGGTGTGCCCCCCCATCCTACACAGAAATATAGTAAAAGTCAGGTGTGCCCTTCCCAGTCCTGTGTTGAAACATAGAAATAGAGAGGTGTGAGTGCCCCCCAATCCTACGTAGAAATATAGTAACAGTCAGGTGTGCCCCCCAATCCTGTGTAGAAATGTAGAAATAGTCAGGTGTGCTCCCCATCCTACATAGAAATATATTAACAGTCAGGTGTGCCCCAATCCTGCTTAGAAATGTAAAAATAGTCAGGTGTGCCCCCCCCATCCTAAATAGAAATATAGTAAGAGTCAGGTGTGCATCCACCCAATCTTGTGTACAAATGTAGAAATAGTCAGGTGTGCCCCCCACCCTACGTAGAAATATAGTAATAGTCAGGTGTGCCCCCCAATCTTGTGTAGAAATTTAGAAATAGTCAGGTGTGCCCCCCATCCTACGTAGCACTATAGTAACAGTCAGGTGTGCCCCTTCCAATCCTGTGTAGAAACATAGAAATAGACAGGTGTGTGTGCCCCCCAATCCTACGTAGAAATATAGTAACAGTCAGGTGTGCCCCCCAATCCTATGTAGAAATGTAGAAATAGTCAGGTGTGCTCCCCCATCCTACATAGAAATATAGTAACAGTCAGGTGTGCCCCCCCAATCCTGTGTAAAAATGTAGAAATAGTCAGGTGAGCCCCCCATCCTATGTAGAAATATAGTAGAAGTCATATGTGCCTCTTCCCAATCCTGTGTAGAAATGCAGAAATAGCCAGGTGTGCCCCCCCATCCTATGTAGAAATATAGTAACAGTCAGGTGTGCCCCCCAATCTTGTGTAGAAATAGGTGTGCCCCTCCATCCTACGTAGAAATATATTAACAGTCAGGTGTGCCCCCCAATCCTGTGTAGAAATGTAGAAATAGTCAGGTGTGCCCTCCATCCTACGTAGAAATATAGTAACAATCAGGTGTGCCCCCCAATCCTGTGTATAAATATAGAAATAGTCAGGTCTGCGCCCCCATCCTATGAAGAAATGTAGTAACACTCAGGTGTGCCCCCCAATCCTGTGTAGAAATGTAGAAACAGACAGGTGTGTCCCCCCCATCCTATGTAGAAATATAGTAACAATCAGGTGTGCCCCCCAATCCTGTGTAGAAATAGTCAGGTGTACCCCCATCCTACATAGAAATATAGTAACAATCAGGTGTGCCCCCCAATCCTATGTAGAAATATAGAAATAGTCAGGTGTGCCCCCCCCCATCCTACGAAGAAATGCAGTAGCAGTCAGGTGTGCCCCCCAATCCTGTGTAGAAATGTAGAAACAGACAGGTTTGCCCCCCATCCTACGTAGAAATATAGTAACAATCAGGTGTGCCCCCCAATCTTGTGTAGAAATGTAGAAATAGTCAGGTGTGCCCCCATCCTACGTAGAAATATAGTGACAGTCAGGTATGCCCCCCCACAATCCTGTGTAGAAATGTAGAAATAGTCGGGTGTGCCCCCCCATCCTATGCCGAAATGTAGTAACAGTCCATGCCAAATGATCAACGGATACCCTGCAGAGACAGCATGCTACCTGTAGGTGTACAACACAAAGGTCAGCACTGCAGTACAACTACCTGGACCCGATCCACATATTCGATACAGACAGCAATACTGGGCATGCCCACACACAGAGTAATGAAGGTAATGTCAGTCAACAACATACTGAAATGCTCACACATGTAAACACATGAAGGCCATGTCTGCAAAAACCAGTGGACCAGACATATCTGGCAGCCACAGATGTTAGTGCAGACACTCCTCACTATGCACCACACATGCTTTGCACACACAGTGGATAGGAATACAGGCATATATGTAAGGACAACACACTATAATAAGCCAAAGGTAGACATACATAGATGTGTGGAAGAGGGTGACTGCGACAAGAAGCCATCCATGGCTCTCCCACCCAGCACACAGCCAAAGAGCCACAACCACACGAGGGTCTGATGTCACACACTGCAGATAGTAGCCACCGGTATCTGTCAGCATTACAGAGTAGGTAGTGCACGTGTCAGCCGTTCAACATGACTGTTCAAGGAAGTAGTCATCTAACAGCTGTATGCATGTACCTGCGGAATATGACCCACGTTGTGCCCGCATGTGGCATGTCAACCCCTAAATAAATGGGTTATGGCCCATGCAGACACATTGCCCTACCCATAGCCCCACTATGACAAGCCTGCTGAAGTCATCTACTGTGAAATACACCTTTGGGAAGGGTGCATCCCAGTAATCTCTGTGGTGCATCTTGTAACTGCATACTGCTGTAGTGTCATAAACTAGGTAGGTAGGAGTTCTAACCCCAGTGTTGGCAACTGTGTGTGTGTCTGTCTGAGTAGACAGCAATGCTTTTTAGAGTGGTCACACTCCCTACAATTGCAATGCTCTACTTTGGTAAGGCTGCTGATGTCATCCACCTAGAAATACATCCCTGGAAATGTTGTATCCCAGTAGTCTCCATGGTGCATCCATAACTGCGCACTGTTGTAGTGTGATAAACCAGTTAGATAGGAGTTCTAACCCCAGCCTTGGCAACTGCTTGTGTGCCTGTCTGAGTAGAGAGCAATGCTTTTTAGGGTGGTCACACTCCCTACAATTGCAATGCTCTACTTTGGTAACTCCCTAAAATTGCAATGCTCTACTTTGGTAAGGCTGCTGATGTCATCTACCTAGATATACTTCCCTGGAATGGTTGCATCACAGTAATCTCTGTGGTGCATCCCATAACTGTGTATTGCTGTAGTGTGATAAACTAGTTGTGTAGGAGTTATAACCCCAACCTTGGGGCTGTGTGTGTATATGCATGTGTGTCTGTCTGAGTAGAGAGCAATGCTTTTAGGGTGGTCACACTCCCTACAATTGCAATGCTCTACTTTGGTAAGGCTGCAGATGTCATCCACCTAGAAATACATCTCTGGAAAGGGTGCATCACAATAATCTCCATGGTGGGTCTCATAACTGTGTACGACTGTAGTGTGCTAAAATAGTTAGGTAGGAGTTCAATTGCCAGACATAGCAACTGTTTGTGTGTCTGTCTCTGTAGAGATCAGTCATCTCATAACTGTGTACTGCTGTAGTGTGATAAAATAGTTAGGTAGGAGTTCAATTCCCAGACAGGGTGACTGTGTGTGTGTGTGTCTGTCTGTGTAGAAACCAATGCTTTCTAGGGCAGTTACACCCCCTACAATTTAAATGCACTACTTTGGCAAAGCTGCTGATGTCATCAACCTAGAATTACACATCTGGGAAGAATGTAGCCCAGTAATCTCCGTAGCATGTCCTGCAACTGCGTACTGCTGTAGTGTGATAAATTAGGTAGGTAGCTGTTCTACTCCCAGATACGGCAATTGTGTGCCTGTCTGTGTAGAGAGCAATGCTTTTAGGGTAGTCACACTCCCTACAATTCAAATGCTCATCTTTGGCAAGGCTGCTGATGTCATCCACCTAGAAATACACATCTGGGAAGCTGCAGCCTAGTAATCTCCTTAGTGCATCCTGTAACTGCATACTGCTGCAGTGTGATATAGACCTCTTTTAGGGGTTCTATACACACGCATGTTGGTTGTGTATATTTTGTGAGTGTTCCACTGTCTGTGTGGGGAGCAATTCATTTTAGGCTAGTCACATTCAGTACATATCCAATGGCCTACTGTGGCAGTCCTGCTGATATCAACCGATGTGAAATACACCTTTGGGGTAGGAGGTCTCCAGTAATCCCTGTGGTGCGTCCTATAACAGCTCCATGCTATAGTGTGATATAGACCTCTGTTAGGGGTTCTATACCCATGCATGTTGGTTGTAGATGTTTTATGTGTGTTCCAATGTCTGTGTGAGGAGCAATGCATTTTAGGCTAGTCACACTCAGTACATGTCCAATGGCCTACTTTGGCTGTTCTGCTTATGTCATCCAATGTGAAATACACCTTTGGGGAAGGGGTACTCCAGTAATCTCTGTGGTGTGTACTATAACTGTGTAGTGCTGTAATGTACTAAACTAGGTAGGTAGGGGTTCAAATCTCAGACATGGCAAGTGTGTGTGTGTGTGTGTGTGTGTGTGTGTGACACCCGGGCCCAATGTGGTGTGGATTTTGCAGATGTCTTTTATGGTGGCCCTATATTGCAATGCCCACTGTACAGAGATAACAGATGTGAAATAGCTCAGAGGCTGGGGTGCAAATCCATACCCATACATGTGACATCACGGCCAGGTAATCACAATTAGCAACCCCAGTATTACCCAAAGCACACTCTCAACCCATGTCACATACACACACACACATGCTGAGGCAACAGCCAATATGTGTGTAGTACACTGCATATTGGTGACTGATAGTAACTATGGAGAGATGGCACTGGCCTACAGAGGGCATGGCACCCTGTCCATCTGTCCAATAGGCACATACATGCAGACAGTGCACCTTCCCCATGTTCCCCACTGGATACCTGCAACACCTGTGGTGCCATCACATGTGACCCACAAAGGACATACCATGTTTGAAAACATGCCCTGTATGGACAGATGCCACTGACATCAGGGAATATCAGTAGCATGCTATCAATGTAGGTGCAGGGTTAACCTGCTGTCCATTACCAATTCCTGCCACAGGTGGCCATGACTGGCACATCTGATGATTATCTGTGTAAACAACATGGGCCTGACACCCCAGGTACAGTTCCACATGTCACTGTACATGCATGTGGGAGGTGTGCACATCCTAGACACTGTCCATGTCATGGACTAGGGAACACATACATGGCAGGTGATGCATAGCATTGGCCACACGCAATAGCCTCCCAGGTGACTGGATGGTGGATACAATACCCACCTGTATGGGAAAATGCAGAAACCACAGGCCTGAGTCACAATGCAGACCATTGTCATGTGGCCTGATGCCAAGGTATACCCATCACCTAGCCTTGTATAGCCATCTGCCACAGTCAACCACCACATACCTGTGCAGAAATGCACCCATGCATGTCAGTACTGGCACCCTGTGTGTTTGTGTATATGTTGTATGAGGCGTATGATCCCATCCACACTGACTGTGGCATACTGATGCATGCTGTCTGATGTCAGACACCTCCCCATACCCTTTGTCCATATAACCTCCATATGATCCGTGTGGTGCATGTGATTCCTGCACAGTAATGTGTTGTGGCAATCTCACTAATGATGAGCTGTATCCCTGGCCCTGCCAAGTGTGTCAATGTGTGTGCATCCCTGTGAGAGTGTGGCTGTGTTGACACTGGCACCTGTTCATGTGGACAGGCACGTGTACATCATCTACCGTATAGCTACCATATCCCTGTTGCAGATGTCACTCACCATCACATATATGTTCTGCAGACTCCACAAAAGGTAACCTATGTGGTGCATCCAACACCTGCATAGGACTGTGATAGCAGTACATAGTCATCAGGGGTTTGATACCCTGTGCTGGTAGGTGTGTGACACAAACATGCTTAGTTTTTACTCTACTACCCCTCCCTGACTTGCCAGTGCTTCTGTCTGCCTCCCTCACTCCCTCACTGGTGGATGTGGAGCCCTATACCTGATTTTCTTAGGCAGCAGCATGTGTATTTTAGGTAATGCTCATGATCAGCTGATGGCCACTGCACGAATTGCAGCCCTCCCCTAGCTGATTGCATGTGGAACAGCTGTGGTAACATTCCCATAGCCAATTGCATGAAAACATACTCCAATATCTAGGAACATCATGTTTGTGTTGGCCCTCTTCAGTCACTGTGATCAGGAACTCATTCTGTTGTTTGGCAAACAGCATCTCAGATGGAGTGGGGATTTACCTCTGACAACATACACTGTGGAAACAGGCCAACACACAGGAGGGGGATGTGCCTGACCTGACTAGAGACTGTAAGTGCTGCTATACTGCTATATTTGGAGTAATGTTGGTTTAACAGGTTGTGTGCGGATATAGCTGTCCTACATGTATTAATACCTGCCATGTCAGTTGTATGTTTATGAGGACTCCACATCTGTAGGGTCATCTGCTGACTGGGCAGTGTGTGGTGCCTTTGGTGTCATGTGTTACCCACAGAACATGTTTCTGTGAACTGCAGAAGGTAGTGTGAGGACTGCAGTCTGTAGATGGTGTAAGCCATGACAGTTACTGACTTCATATCCCTCATAGGACATATGTTGCAACAAACCCTGTTACAACAGTAAATGTATGCTTTTATCACAGCAACGTGTCAGTATTGGTCCTGTGTATGTGCTTCCAGCCACAACTCAGTCAACCTTTGTACATATGTCATGCATTAAGAGGTGCATATGTGCTGTACACCATAATTAGTGTCATCATAGCTGATAACAAGCCAGTGAGATATCAGACTACTACACATGTTATGTACAGTAGCGGTTATATTTTATGGCATAACCTGAACATACTGTGGTTGTTTGTACAGTGCTGAGGTTTGTGTAGTTACGGTGAATGTTGACAGTGTTTGTATTGTTAGTATGTACCTTGGCCTGTGTATAGACTGTGGTAGTTGTCATCGTCCTAGGTCCCATCCTATCTGATGTTACTTGCTACTCCACTGTATGTTACCGTACTGGCTTACATGTTTGTAGGGCCATACACACACATGTCCCATACCACAGTCAGCCATCAGACCAAACTGTGTAGTGGCACAGTATATGCAGGGTTAGTGTGTGAGTGGCACATATGAGGATGGTATTGAACAGATAGTCCATATACTGTAATATTATGCTAGCTTGCCATATGTGGCTGTGGCTGTGTTCTTTTTGGTTGTGGTTATGCACTGTCACACAGGTGTATCTTAGCCTGTGCTGTGACATGCCTGCACAGCCTGCTATATATGAGGGTACATGTAGGAGATGTAGGCCAGTGTTGAGCCAGTCTGCCTGTAGCCTGCACAGTGCATTCTTACATGCCTACCAGCTTACTGTACTTACCTAGTGAGATGTCATGTGCAGATACTTGCCAGATGTACTGCTGCCGGGCCTCTCTTAACAGTCATGTATGTCAGAAAGAGCAGTGGGATGCTGTACAGATATATGTCAATATCTAGTGGGTAGTATGTGGCCATGGCACCCCCGTACCAGTTGTTATTATGTGTCAGGCCAGACAGGAGTGTGTGACTGCATAACCTATGGTGGCATATATATACCAGTCATTATGTATTATACCCATCAACATGGCTGTTAACATCCATATTGTCAGGCGTGGTACACATGTTTTGCACTAAGGGGTTCTGTGTATACTTATGGACTGTACAGAGTGTGTCAGAATGTCCACACATATTGGCCAATATCTGTGCTGCAGTCGACAGGGGTGGTACATGCTAGCAGCGGTACTTCCTTATGATGTCCTTAGGATATCTGTCAGTAGCCAATGGCACACATGTGGAAAGCAGATGTGACCTCCCACACACCCCATGTCTGTGAAGACAATCCCAATTACAGTATCAATAGTATATAGAACTGTAATAGTACACAAATAAAGGTTTTCCATTTCTGCACATCTGTGTGTGTGTTTTTTTCTATGACCGCTCTGTGGGTATATGTTGCAGGTAGTGATTGTCATTTGCATGGGTGGCCCTTACAGTGTCCAGTTGTTCAGGTGTGAACTGTAGGCATAGTGGCTGTTCCATATTTTGTGCACCTTCTACATATGTATATTACTGCACATATCTCTGCATGTGTATGTGTAGTCACATGTATATCTATATATATGTAAATATATATATATATATATATATATATATATATATATATATATATCTGTATCTGCATATATGTGTCTGTGTATATGTATCCTGGAGATGTTGATAGCTTCCACATTTTACATTTCCTATGTGAGCTGGACTGTACTGCATGATATGTTACCAGTACCACCCTGATATCATACAGGTGGGATGTAGTACTGTTAACATCTTGTGGCCATGTCATGTCAGGTTCTGGTTATGGTATCTGCAACACTTGGTAGTGTATTGCAGGGAGGACGTGTTTGGCTGTGGTGGGGTATGCCTATTCATACAAGACGTACATTGTTTGGGGCCTCTCAACCTCATTACCGGTGCATGTGGACATATTTATTTTTGTTAATCTACCATTGCTATCTACAGATGTATGGCCACATATACCTATATATATATATATATATATATATATATATATATATATATATATATATATATATATATATATATATATATATATATATATATCTGCTTACATATATATGACTATGTTCGTATATACCTACATAGATATATATCTGCATACATATATGTACCTTGCTGTGTATATGTAGAAATATAGGTGTAGACAATGTATATGCATGTGGACATATATGTTGTTATTTCCCCATTGTTATCTACAGATGTATGTCTGTTTGCTTTTATTTGTTGTATTTTGTATTACTTTGCCTTTTTATATTTTGAATATGGTGGTTTGTTTTCTTTACCTTGTGTTTTACATGCATTCTGCTTTAACTGCACATTAAAACGTTAAAAGAGACCACAGCTCTGTCTCTTCTGAGTTAGACAGAAATTAGAACTGATCAATTAAGGACTCATTCGTAAGATAGAAGAGGTCACTTAAGGTTAATCATTTGTGAACTGAGGGGGTGGAGCTAGGAACTAAACCTTCTATTTAAGGGGTAAAATAAAACATTTCAGAGCTTTACCAGAAAGGCTCATCCAGACTCTGCTACACTTTGCTGTGAAGGAAAGGTTAGTTTGCTTTTATTTGTTGTATTTTGTATTACTTTATTGCCTTTTTATATTTTGAATACTGTGGTTTGTTTTCTTTACCTTGTGTTGTACTTGCATTCTGCTTTAACTGCATATTAAAACTTCAAAAGAGACCACAGCTCTGTCTCTTCTGAGTCAGGAAGAAATTAGAACTGATCAATTAAGGACTCATTCATAAGATAGAAGAGGTCATTTAAGGTTAATCATTTGTGAACTGAGGGGGTGGAGCTAGGAACTAAACCTTCTATTTAAGGGGTAAAATAAAACATTTCAGACCTTTACCAGAAAGGCTCATCCAGACTCCACTACACTTTGTGGTGAAGGAAAGGTTAGTTTGCTTTTATTTGTTGAATTTTGTATTACTTTATTGCCTTTTGATATTTTGAATACTGTGGTTTGTCATCTTTACCTTGTGTTTTACTTGCATTCTGCTTTAACTGCATATCAAAACTTCAAAAGAGACCACAGCTCTGTCTCTTCTGAGTCAGGCAGAATTTTGCTCCACCCTCCCACCCAGTTACAGTTGTCTTGTTAAATACCACTGTCTTTCTAGTTGCCTGTCTCTTATATTAATTTGACCATATATCGCATTTCCTCTCTGCTTTGACTGGCTTATATGAGTAATCACAAAATTATCATTTTTGAAATCACTCCCCTTCAACTATTTAAATTTATTGGCCATCCTACTGTATTCCATAGTACCAGAATACAAAAGTGACCACCCCTTTCAATCCATCTTGCTGTTTTAAAAATAGTAACTCTCCACTAAACCTTAACTTTTTAAACAGGTAAAACTTAAGTTACCTACTTTCACATCTAACTTCTCTAGTGCACACTGCAGTGTGCATTTTTTCATCTTACCTTTAAGCATCCCTGTGATTAGCACTTGCTCTAATACCTGTTGGAAAGCACTAGGAAGCCTTAAACTGATACAAACACTCTCCTTGTTAATAAGGAGAAATTAATCATTGGCACTAAACAGCCTATAATTGCAAAGTACCTTGCTAAGTTAAGGGAAAACAGCTCCTTTACTTTACAAAAAAAAGCACCAAACCAGGCATGTCTAAGGGTCAGCTTCCGGTGATTTCTCCTGTCCACCTGGTGAATCTGGGCATACTGGGGCAATGCAGCAATTGCCTCATGTACACAAACAACCCTCTCCTCCTACCACCCAACACTACAACCTGTGAGAGATGCACTTACATAGCCAAACTGGAAGCAAAGCTCTCAACACCCAAGATTGTGCTAGACAGTCAAGAGGAGAAGGTTAATACCCACACTACACATCAAGCAACAGATAGCCCTTCTAAATCCACACCACCAACACCCACATATAGCAACTCTAAATCCACATATGTGGAGGCCCTTAACTGTAACCTGCACAAGCAACAAGGACCTCTGAAGCTGAAACGCAAACAAACACCAATCACAACCAAAGTTTCACATAGCTCACAACACCAGTGTGCCACCCAGCAACAGCCCCTAAGGCAAGACAACCTACCTAACACTTTAGTCATAGGTGACTCTATAGCCCGGCACACTGATGTCCCACTCACCAGGTTGAACAAGGAGAAAATTACAGTCAGCTGACTGTCGGGTGCCAGGATCTGCCACATAATGCATGCACTCAAGTCACTCCACAATGAGTACAAATATGACTGTCATTGTCCATGCTGGAGTAAATGACTTGAGATGTACCTCCCTGGACTACATGAAAAGAGACATGGAAGAGCTCTCAGATCATGTGGCCCAGGCAGGTATGACGCCAGCCCTGAGTAGCATCCTGTCTTTGCCCAGAATGATACCACAATATAAGGACAAAATGACTGACTTCAACAATTGGCTAAGCTTCTGGTGTCATTCAAAGGGGATCCAGTATCTGTCTACCTGGGATGACATGATTGACAGACCATGACGCTTTGCCAGAGATGGTCTGCACCTGTTGCCCCTGGGATTCAGGTTACTGTCTAAGGTTCTTGCCACCCCTATAGTGTCTTTTTTAGGCAAAGTTCAAAGAACAAAACCACCACCATAACAGGTACAAGCATGCAAAATCTGAAGGTAATGCTTCTCAATGCTAGAAGGCTAAACCTCAAAATGCTCTCTCTCGAGGCACTCCTAAAAATGGAGAACATCGATATCTGTGCAGTAACTGAGACCTGGTTCAAGACTCCAGAGAACACCCCTGCAATACCAGGCTACAACGTTTACCACACTTTTCGGCCACCAAACCAGGATCAAAACACTAAAGGTGGAGGAGTGTCCATTTTCACCAAGGATATTCACACCACCAGGCTAGATGCCCAACACAATGCGTCTGAAATTCTCCAGGTGTAACTAACACTAGGTAAGACTGCAATCCAAATTGTAGCTTTCTACAGATCCCCCACCATGCCCCAAGATTCTCACTACACCTTTCTAAACATACTGGAAAATATTAAGATATAACCAATCACCCTAATACTGGTTGATTTTAACTACCCTGCCATTAACTGGGAAAACTACTCATGTACCAACAACTTTGCCCAACGGTTCTTGGAATTCATAAATTCCAATGTCCTGGATCAACTAATCCATAGTCCCACCAGGGGCTCCAATATCCTAGACCTGGTCATTACCAACATGGGAAATCGATGCTCCACACCTATGGTCACCCCCTCATTAGTCAGGTCTAACCATAAACTAATCACCCTTAACATCCACAACCCAACCCCCATCCCCAGTAAGGAAACCTCCATAAAAAACTTCTCCAAAGCCAACTTCATGCTACTCAAGTCAGAAGTGATAAACTTCATGACATCCATGCAGACGGGAACTGAAAGTTCGACTGCTGAATCCTACACTAAGGCACTGTACAAGCACATCCACTCATGCATGAATTGTGCCATCCTAAAAAGAACCAAGATGCTCTCCTCCACAAAAAGGAAGCCAATCTGGTGGTCCCCTGCCATAAACAAACTTTAAAACAAAAGGAAGAAACTGTTGCAGAAAAGAGGAAAATCCCAGGATGCAAAAAACTCCCTTACCAGCCTCAGTAAGAAACTGAGATCCCTCATAAAATCCTCCAAAGCTAGTTACAAAAACAAAATTGCCAAAGATTCCAAAGACAACCACAAGGCATTCTATAACTATGTCAAGAATCTAAATGGCAATGCTCAGATCTGCTCTGAGCTAAAACAGATTGGCATCCTGGCAGATCGATTCAGTGCCAACTTCACCCCCCTCTCACCCCCTAAATGGCCCATTTTAATACCAGAAGATTGCCAAATTCTGGTAATAATGGCCACGCAGGTAAAAAATGCACTCTCCAAAACTAAGAATACAGCATCCATGGGACTAGATGACATCCCGGGCTGTGTACTACATGAACTACAATATGAACTGGCACCTCACCTAAGTGTCATGTTTAGTCATAGCCTCACCTCAGGTTTCGTGCCCACTGAGTGGTGCAGAGCTACAGTTATCCCACTCCACAAGGGGGGATCCACCTTGGATCCTGGAAACTACCGTCCCATCAGTCTAACGAGCCTTATCTGCAAGGCATGGAACGTATTATCATAGAACTTATAAACAAAGACATTGGCAAGCTTCAAACACTGGACCCCACCCAGTTTGGGTTCATGAAGGGCCGATCTTGTCTCCTGAACCTGACTGACGTCTTTGAATCAGTCTCCAGAGCCATGGACAAGGGTAAGGTGGTCCACACAGCCTATCTAGACCGAGCCAAGGCCTTTGACACCACCCCCCACTCTGGAATCATAGATAAACTTACTAAGCTGGGCAGTAATCCCTATGTCACCCAATGGGTTGCCAACTGGCTTACTGACAGAACCCACACTGTAAATGTAGCTGACTCCAAATCCAGTTACAGACAAGTGACAAGTGAAGTACCTCAGGGTTCAGTCCTGGGACCGCTCTTGTTTGGCATCTACTTCTCTGAAGTACAGGACAACACTAAGGGACTCTGGCTAACAAAGTTTGCAGATGACTGCAAACTGGGAGCCATTATTGAATCCCCAAATGATGCGGATACTCTACAAAAGGGCCTTACAAAAACAGATGCTTGGTGCCAGAGCCATGGGCTCAAACTCAATGCCAAGAAATGTATAATTATCCCCTTTGGGAAAAAAACATGTACCCATGAATTACTACATAGGTGGCAGTACACTAAACACAAAAAGTGTGATTAGAAACTTAGGGACACAGGTGGACAGTGGTCTCACCTTCAATAACCACATCACCACAACAGTCAGAAATCCTTCTATGTGGCACACCTCATCACTAAGGGCTTTTCATCCAGAAAAAAAGAGGTCATTGTCCCACTGTACTCATCCCTCATTAGACCCTTTATAGAATACAATGCCCCATTTGGTATGTATCTCTAAAGACATCTGCAACAACTGGAAAGGCCGCAGAAATACCTCACTAAAAGAATCACAGGCCTAAAGCAGATGCCCTACGCTGACCACATTAAAAAACTCCAGCTATATTCTGTCGCATATCGTCTACTCAGAGGCAATCTCTGCTTAACATACAAGGCCATGTCAAACCTAGAGCTGTTGGACATGCTACACTTAAAGAAATCCCAATCCCTCAGAGCAACATGCTCCAGGGATCTAAACCTTGTCATCACAATAAACGAAACATGCTGGAGGGATAAGTACTGATCCAGATACTCCCTAGACTCTGGAATAGACTGCCCATACATGTCAAGCAGAGTGCCTCTTTGGCCCTCTTCAAAAGGAACCTTGACGATTGGATGGGAGAAAGGAAATTCACCCCGGGGATCATGTCAGTCACCCTGCTAGACAGGGGTCCAGGGAAGTAAATAGTGTGGGAAGAAATAGCCAGGGAATTGTTATGGCTAGGTTTGTATAGGCCCTAGGGCTGATAGCCTAGTACCAACCTATGAACCTATACATATATATATATATATATATATATATATATATATATATATATATATATATATATATATATATATATGTCTACTTTATTTGGTTGAATTTCATTTGGTTGAAAATGATTTCAGGCAGCCCACTTCACTGAAAGCTCATTTGACTGAAAGCTCATTTGGTCAAATTTCACTTGGTCAAAAATGAAATATAGCCCTTGACCCACTGCAGTGCGACCCTGGAGTGAGAATCAGCAAAAAAATAAATCCAAACCAGCCCAGAAGTCGAACATGTTAAAACACATGTGCCCAGTAGGAAGGTAGCTGGAATAAAGAAGCTGAACCATGACAAATTAAAATCTTCTTTTTTAATATAAAATGGTGAGCGCTTTTGCAATGGTAACCATTGCTTCATCAGACAGTTCATTCAAACAGCAACAGCACATAAATACTTTAATTCATTACTAAAGCAACCAATCCTACCACTCAATGTTAATTCAACACTCAGCAATCAATTAATTACTATGGTTATGTTTTGTCCTTAGTTAATTGCTGAAGTCAGAAAAACTGACATAAGTAGTTACTAAATGGGGAACATGAGTATATGTATTTATTCATTGACTTTTTATGTATTTTATTTATATTTATCCACATGTTCTTGTCTTTAGATTTTGTGCATGTGGTTTTTAAACAGAGTTTTTCTGACTTCAGCAATTAACCAAGGACAAAACGTAACCATAGTAATTAATTGATTGCTGAGTGTTGAATTAACTTTGAGTGGTAGGATTGGTTGTTTTAGTAATGAATTAAAGTATTTAAGTGCTGTTGCTGTTGGAATGAAGTGTCTGATGAAGCAATGCTTACCTTTGCAAAAACACTCACCATTCCGTATTAAAAAAAGAAGATTTTACTTTGTCGTGGTTCAGTTTCTTTATTCCAGCTACCTTCCAACTGGGCACCTGTGTTTCAACATTTTCAACTCCTGGAGTGAGAATATTAAGTAAGGGTGTGTGGGGTGCGCATATGTTATATGAAGGTGTATCCAGTAAAAATACATTGAAATATATATGTTTGGTAAAAACTATTTGCAAAATGTGGGGGGGCTGTGCCCCCCACACCCCCCCCTTACTTAATATTCTCACTCTGGGGTCGCACTGCAGTGGGGCAGGGGTTATATTTCATTTTTGACCAAATGAAATTCGACTAAATGAGCTTTCAGTCAAATGAACTTTCAGTGAAGTGGGCTGCCTGAAATCATTTTCAACCAAATGAAATTCGACCAAATAAAGTAGATCCATATATATATATATATATATATATATATATATATATATAGATAGATAGATAGATAGATAGATATATCTATCTGTCTGTTGACATATATATAACCTGCCATATATATCTAGATGTATAGATGTAGGCATACATATCTATGGCTGTAGGCATTTGCATGCATATAATGTTCATAATGTTCATATATATGTCTATATGTCTATATACATATATATATATATATATATATATATATATATATATATATATGTGTGTGTGTGTGTGTGTCTGTGTGTGTGTGTGTGTGTGTGTGTGTGTGTGCATATATATATATATATATATATATATATATATATATATATATATATATACACACATATATATATCTAGGTAGGTTTATAGGTTCATAGGTGGGTACTAGGCTATCTGCCCGAGGGCATTTATAAGCCGAGCCAGAGTGTGTCAGCTTTCACCACCCCATTGATTAATTAACTGATCCTCTGTCAAGCAGAGCTAATGAAGTGATCCCAGGGGTGCATTTTCTGTTACCCATCCACTCGTTAAGATTTCTCTTGAGGAATGTTAGTGAGTGGCTCTGCCTGATGTAATTTGGAATTTTGTTCCAAAGCATGGGGAGTCTCTGTGACAGGAATCTATCCCTCCAGCATGTTCTATTTATTGTTGTGGCGAGGTTTAGCTCACTAGAGCGCGTGGATCGCAGTGACTTGGATTTCTTTAGGTGGAGCATGTCCATCAATTCTGAGTTGGACATGGCTTTGTAAGTCAGGCAGAGATTACCTCTGAGTAAGTGATATGCCACTGAGTACAGCCGGAGTTTTTTCAGTCAGGCTGCATAGGACATATGTTTGAGACCAGTAATCCTCTTGGTGAGGTACTTTTGTGGTCTTTCCAGCTGTTGGAAGTGTCTTGTGAGGTGCATCCCAAATGGGGCATTGTACTCTATGATGGGTCTAATGAGTGACGAGTAGAGGGGCACTATAACCTCTTTATTTCTAGATGCAAACCCTTTAGTAATTAGATGGGCCACATAGAAGGATTTCCTAACTACTTTGGCAATATGATTGTCAAAGGAGAGATTACTACCTACCTGGGTCCCCAGATCTCTTATTACCTCTTCTGTATTAAGGGGCTGCCGGAGAATCAGTTATGGCTCCCAATTTGCAGTCATCAGTGAACTTGGTTAGCCATAGTCCTCCTGTGCTTGCCTGTACTTCTGAGAAGTATATGCCGAACAATAGGGGTCCCAGGACCGAGCCTTGTGGGACACTACTTGTGACTGGTTTAGAGTCGGACCTGGAGCCCACTATTCTTACCGTGTGAGTTCTGTCTGTAAGCCAGTTGGCAACCCATCTCATGATGTAGGGGTTTATGTTCAGGCTGGTGAGTTTTTCTGTAATACCCGAGTGGGGAATGGAGTCGAAAGATTTGGCGAGGTCAAGGTAGGCTGTGTCAACCACCTTTCCCTCATCTATGGCCTTGGTGACTGTCTCAAAGAAGTCAATCAGATTTAGTTTCATAGTTTCATAGTTTAGTACTAGGCTATCTGCCCTGGGGCATTTGCAAGCCTAGCCCTAGAGATGTGGCTTTCGCCACCCCATAAAGTGGTACTAAGGTGTATAGAATAAATTTAGAATATTGTGCCTTTGTCTAGTAGTGACACATTGAAGACCCCCTTACTTATTAAAATTAGTTTACTGTGCCTCTGTCAAGTAGCGACACAGGGGTGACCCCCGGGGTAAACCTACGATCTCCCATCCACTCGTCAAGATTTCTCTTGAAGAGAGTCAGTGAGGGGCTCTGCCTAACATGAACCGGGATTTTGTTCCAGAGTATGGGAAGCCTCTGAGTTATCAATCTGTCCCTCCAGCATGTTCTATTCATGTTTGTACTGAGGTTTAAATCTTTGGCTCTCGTGGTTCTTATGGATTTGGATTTTTTGAGGTGGAGCATGTCCATCAATTCCTGGTTCGACATGGCCTTGTACGTCAGGCACAGATCACCTCTGAGCAGGCGGTATGCTACTAAATAGAGCTGGAGTTTCTTTAGCCTGGTAGCATATGACAAATGTTGGAGACCCTTGATCCTCTTGGTGAGGTACTTCTGGGGTCTCTCCAGCTGTTGTAAGTGCCGGGTGAGGTACATACCAAATGGGGCATTGTACTCAATCATGGGCCTGATAAGGGAGGAGTACAGGGGCACGATGACCTCCTTTGATCTGGATGTGAACCCCTTCATGATAAGGTGGGCAAGTAGAAAGTCTTTCTAACCACTTTGGCAATGTGGGTGTCAAATGAGAGGTCACTATCAACTTGGGTCCCCAGGTCTCTGATTACTTTTTCAGTACTTAGTGGGTTACTGTCTATGTGATAATTTGTGGGTACTTTGTTTTTCCCAAAGGGGATGACGATACATTTCTTGGCATTGGATGGGAGAAAGGAAATTCACCCCGGGGATCTTGTCAGTCACCCTGCTAGACAGGGGTCCAGGGAAGTGCGACCCTGGAGTGAGAATCAGCAAACAAATAAATCCAAACTAGCCCAGAAGTCGAAAATGTTGAAACACATGTGCCCAGTAGGAAGGTAGCTGGAATAAAGAAGCTGAACCATGACAAATTAAAATCTTTTTTAATACAAAATGGTGAGCGCTTTTGCAATGGTAACCATTGCTTCATCAGACAGTTCATTCAAACAGCAACAGCACTTAAATATTTTAATTCATTACTAAAGCAACCAATCCTACCACTCAATGTTAATTCAACACTCAGCAATCAATTAATTACTATGGTTATGTTTTGTCCTTAGTTAATTGCTGAAGTCAGAAAAACTGACATAAGTAGTTACTAAATGGGGAACATGAGTATATGTATTTATTCATTGACTTTTTATGTATTTTATTTATATTTATCCACATGTTCTTGTCTTTACATTTTGTGCATGTGGTTTTTAAACAGAGTTTTTCTGACTTCAGCAATTAACCAAGGACAAAACGTAACCATAGTAATTAATTGATCACTAAGTGTTGAATTAACTTTGAGTGGTAGGATTGGTTGTTTTAGTAATGAATTAAAGTATTTAAGTGCTGTTGCTGTTGGAATGAACTGTCTGATGAAGCAATGCTTACCTTTGCAAAAACACTCACCATTCCATATTAAAAAAAGAAGATTTTACTTTGTCGTGGTTCAGTTTCTTTATTCCAGCCACCTTCCAACTGGGCACCTGTGTTTCAACATTTTCAATTCCTGGAGTGAGAATATTAAGTAAGGGTGTGTGGGGTGGGCATATGTTATATGAAGGTGT